>NW_028168028.1:0-194475 GCF_964194135.1 Talpa europaea | reverse complement strand
AAAATAACAGAAGAATAAGCCGAAAAAGCAGCAATAACAGAAGAAAAAGCCGAAAAAGCAGAAATAACAGAAGAATGAGCTGAAGAAGAAGCAACAATTGAAAAGCAGAAAATGCATTAGAAACAGAATAAGATGAAGAAGAAGAAGAAGAAGAAGGATATGTAGAACTACAAGAAGAAGTAGAAGAACAAGAAGAACAAGAAGAAGAAACATGGGAATAAGAGGAAAAAGCAGAAATAACAAAAGAATAAGCGAAAAGCAGAAATAACAGGAGAATAAGCCGAAATAGGAGAAATAAGAGAAGAATAACGTGAAGAAAAAGCTTAAGCAGAAGAAGAAGTAATTGAAAAAGCAGAAAATGCATTAGAAACAGAAGTTGAAAAAGAAGAAAAAAGGAGATGTAGAAATACGAGAGGAACAAGAACTAGGAGAACAAGAAGAACAAGCAGAAGAAACAGAAGAATAAGAGTAAAAAGCAGAAATAACCAAAGAAATAGCCGAAAATGCAGAAATAACAGAAAATTAAGCTGCGGAGGAGCAGAAGAATCAGATTAAGAGCAAGAAATTGAAACAACAAACAATGCAGAAGAAACAGAAAGATGAAGAAGAAGAAGGAGATGTAGAATTACAAGAAGAACAAGAGGAGCTAGAAGAACAAGACGAACAAGAAGAAGAAACAGGGGAATAAGAGGATAAATCAGAAATAACAGATGAGTATGCCGAAAAATCAGAAATAACAAGAATAAGCCGAAAAAGCAGAAATGACAGAATAAGCTGAATATGAAGCAGAGGAAGCAGAAGAAGTAATTGAAAAAGCAAAAAAATGCAGAGGAAACCGAAGAAGATGAAGACGAAGGAGATATAGAAGTGAAAGAAGAACAAGAGAAACTGTAAGAACAAGAGGAGGAAACAGAAGAATCAGAGGAAAAAGCAAAAATAACAGAAGAATAAGCCGAAAAAGCAGCAATAACAGAAGAAAAAGCCGAAAAAGCAGAAATAACAGAAGAATGAGCTGAAGAAGAAGCAACAATTGAAAAGCAGAAAATGCATTAGAAACAGAATAAGATGAAGAAGAAGAAGAAGAAGAAGGATATGTAGAACTACAAGAAGAAGTAGAAGAACAAGAAGAACAAGAAGAAGAAACATGGGAATAAGAGGAAAAAGCAGAAATAACAAAAGAATAAGCGAAAAGCAGAAATAACAGGAGAATAAGCCGAAATAGGAGAAATAAGAGAAGAATAAGGTGAAGAAAAAGCTTAAGCAGAAGAAGAAGTAATTGAAAAAGCAGAAAATGCATTAGAAACAGAAGAAGTTGAAAAAGAAGAAAAAAGGAGATGTAGAAATACAAGAGGAACAAGAACTAGGAGAACAAGAAGAACAAGCAGAAGAAACAGAAGAATAAGAGTAAAAAGCAGAAATAACCAAAGAAATAGCCGAAAATGCAGAAATAACAGAAAATTAAGCTGCGGAGAAGCAGAAGAATCAGAATAAGAGCAAGAAATTGAAACAACAAACAATGCAGAAGAAACAGAAAGATGAAGAAGAAGAAGGAGATGTAGAATTACAAGAAGAACAAGAGGAGCTAGAAGAACAAGACGAACAAGAAGAAGAAACAGGGGAATAAGAGGATAAATCACAAATAACAGATGAGTAAGCCGAAAAAGCAGAAATAACAAGAATAATCCGAAAAAGCAGAAATAACAGAATGAGCTGAATATGATGCAGAGGAAGCAGAAGAAGTAATAGAAAAAGCAAAAATATGCAGAGGAAACCGAACAAGATGAAGACGAAGGAGATATAGAAGTGAAAGAAGAACAAGAGAAACTGTAAGAACAAGAGGAAGAAAAGAAGAATCAGAGGAAAAAGCAAAAATAACAAAAGAATGAGCCGAAAAAGCAGCAATAACAGAAGAAAAAGCCGAAAAAGCAGAAATAACAGAAGAATGAGCTGAAGAAGAAGCAACAATTGAAAAGCAGAAAATGCATTAGAAACAGAATAAGATGAAGAAGAAGAAGAAGAAGAAGGATATGTAGAACTACAAGAAGAAGTAGAAGAACAAGAAGAACAAGAAGAAGAAACATGGGAATAAGAGGAAAAAGCAGAAATAACAAAAGAATAAGCGAAAAGCAGAAATAACAGGAGAATAAGCCGAAATAGGAGAAATAAGAGAAGAATAACGTGAAGAAAAAGCTTAAGCAGAAGAAGAAGTAATTGAAAAAGCAGAAAATGCACTAGAAACAGAAGAAGTTGAAAAAGAAGAAAAAAGGAGATGTAGAAATACGAGAGGAACAAGAACTAGGAGAACAAGAAGAACAAGCAGAAGAAACAGAAGAATAAGAGTAAAAAGCAGAAATAACCAAAGAAATAGCCGAAAATGCAGAAATAACAGAAAATTAAGCTGGGGAGAAGCAGAAGAATCAGAATAAGAGCAAGAAATTGAAACAACAAAAACTGCAGAAGAAACAGAAAGATGAAGAAGAAGAAGGAGATGTAGAATTACAAGAAGAACAAGAGGAGCTAGAAGAACAAGACGAACAAGAAGAAGAAACAGGGGAATAAGAGGATAAATCAGAAATAACAGATGAGTATGCCAAAAAATCAGAAATAACAATAATAAGCCGAAAAAGCAGAAATTACAGAATAAGCTGAATATGAAGCAGAGGAAGCAGAAGAAGTAATTGAAAAAGCAAAAAAATGCAGAGGAAACCGAAGAAGATGAAGACGAAGGAGATATAGAAGTGAAAGAAGAACAAGAGAAACTGTAAGAACAAGTGGAAGAAACAGAAGAATCAGAGGAAAAAGCAAAAATAACAGAAGAATAAGCCAAAAAAGCAGCAATAACAGAAGAAAAAGCCGAAAAAGCAGAAATAACAGAAGAATGAGCTGAAGAAGAAGCAACAATTGAAAAGCAGAAAATGCATTAGAAACAGAATAAGATGAAGAAGAAGAAGAAGAAGAAGGATATGTAGAACTACAAGAAGAAGTAGAAGAACAAGAAGAACAAGAAGAAGAAACATGGGAATAAGAGGAAAAAGCAGAAATAACAAAAGAATAAG
This sequence comes from Talpa europaea, assembly GCF_964194135.1. Lineage (NCBI taxonomy): Eukaryota > Metazoa > Chordata > Mammalia > Eulipotyphla > Talpidae > Talpa > Talpa europaea. The sequence continues at coordinate 191,419 of NW_028168028.1, read as the reverse complement.
CGAAAAGCAGAAATAACAGGAGAATAAGCCGAAATAGGAGAAATAAGAGAAGAATAAGGTGAAGAAAAAGCTTAAGCAGAAGAAGAAGTAATTGAAAAAGCAGAAAATGCATTAGAAACAGAAGAAGTTGAAAAAGAAGAAAAAAGGAGATGTAGAAATACGAGAGGAACAAGAACTAGGAGAACAAGAAGAACAAGCAGAAGAAACAGAAGAATAAGAGTAAAAAGCAGAAATAACCAAAGAAATAGCCGAAAATGCAGAAATAACAGAAAATTAAGCTGCGGAGAAGCAGAAGAATCAGAATAAGAGCAAGAAATTGAAACAACAAACAATGCAGAAGAAACAGAAAGATGAAGAAGAAGAAGGAGATGTAGAATTACAAGAAGAACAAGAGGAGCTAGAAGAACAAGACGAACAAGAAGAAGAAACAGGGGAATAAGAGGATAAATCACAAATAACAGATGAGTAAGCCGAAAAAGCAGAAATAACAAGAATAAGCCGAAAAAGCAGAAATAACAGAATGAGCTGAATATGATGCAGAGGAAGCAGAAGAAGTAATAGAAAAAGCAAAAATATGCAGAGGAAACCGAACAAGATGAAGACGAAGGAGATATAGAAGTGAAAGAAGAACAAGAGAAACTGTAAGAACAAGAGGAAGAAAAGAAGAATCAGAGGAAAAAGCAAAAATAACAAAAGAATGAGCCGAAAAAGCAGCAATAACAGAAGAAAAAGCCGAAAAAGCAGAAATAACAGAAGAATGAGCTGAAGAAGAAGCAACAATTGAAAAGCAGAAAATGCATTAGAAACAGAATAAGATGAAGAAGAAGAAGAAGAAGAAGAAGGATATGTAGAAGTACAAGAAGAAGTAGAAGAACAAGAAGAACAAGAAGAAGAAACATGGGAATAAGAGGAAAAAGCAGAAATAACAAAAGAATAAGCGAAAAGCAGAAATAACAGGAGAATAAGCCGAAATAGGAGAAATAAGAGAAGAATAACGTGAAGAAAAAGCTTAAGCAGAAGAAGAAGTAATTGAAAAAGCAGAAAATGCACTAGAAACAGAAGAAGTTGAAAGAGAAGAAAAAAGGAGATGTAGAAATACGAGAGGAACAAGAACTAGGAGAACAAGAAGAACAAGCAGAAGAAACAGAAGAATAAGAGTAAAAAGCAGAAATAACCAAAGAAATAGCCGAAAATGCAGAAATAACAGAAAATTAAGCTGCGGAGAAGCAGAAGAATCAGAATAAGAGCAAGAAATTGAAACAACAAAAACTGCAGAAGAAACAGAAAGATGAAGAAGAAGAAGGAGATGTAGAATTACAAGAAGAACAAGAGGAGCTAGAAGAACAAGACGAACAAGAAGAAGAAACAGGGGAATAAGAGGATAAATCAGAAATAACAGATGAGTAAGCCGAAAAAGCAGAATTAACAAGAATAAGCCGAAAAAGCAGAAATAACTGAATGAGCTGAATATGATGCAGAGGAAGCAGAAGAAGTAATAGAAAAAGCAAAAATATGCAGAGGAAACCGAAGAAGTTGAAGACGAAGGAGATATAGAAGTGAAAGAAGAACAAGAGAAACTGTAAGAACAAGAGGAAGAAAAGAAGAATCAGAGGAAAAAGCAAAAATAACAGAAGAATGAGCCGAAAAAGCAGCAATAACAGAAGAAAAAGCAGAAATAACAGAAGAATAAGCTGAAGAAGAAGCAGAGGAAGCAGTAATTGAAAAGCAGAAAATGCATTAGAAACAGAATAAGATGAAGAAGAAGAAGAAGGAGAAGGATATGTAGAACTACTAGAAGAAGTAGAAGAACAAGAAGAACAAGAAGAAGAAACATGGGAATAAGAGGAAAAAGCAGAAATAACAAAAGAATAAGCGAAAAGCAGAAATAACAGGAGAATAAGCCGAAATAGCAGAAATAAGAGAAGAATAAGGTGAAGAAAAAGCTGAAGCAGAAGAAGTAATTGAAAAAGCAGAAAATGCATTAGAAACAGAAGAAGTTGAAAAAGAAGAAAAAAGGAGATGTAGAAATACGAGAGGAACAAGAACTAGGAGACCAAGAAGAACAAGCAGAAGAAACAGAAGAATAAGAGTAAAAAGCAGAAATAACCAAAGAAATAGCCAAAAAAGCAGAAATAACAGAAAATTAAGCTGCGGAGAAGCAGAAGAATCAGAATAAGAGCAAGAAATTGAAAAAAGAAACAATGCAGAAGAAACAGAAAGATGAAGAAGAAGAAGGAGATGTAGAATTACAAGAAGAACAAGAGGAGCTAGAAGAACAAGACGAACAAGAAGAAGAGACAGGGGAATAAGAGGATAAATCACAAATAACAGATGAGTAAGCCGAAAAAGCAGAAATAACAAGAATAAGCCGAAAAAGCAGAAATTACAGAATAAGCTGAATATGAAGCAGAGGAAGCAGAAGAAGTAATTGAAAAAGCAAAAAAATGCAGAGGAAACCGAAGAAGATGAAGACGAAGGAGATATAGAAGTGAAAGAAGAACAAGAGAAACTGTAAGAACAAGAGGAAGAAACAGAAGAATCAGAGGAAAAAGCAAAAATAACAGAAGAATGAGAAGAAAAAGCAGCAATAACAGAAGAAAAAGCAGAAATTACAGAAGAATAAGCCGAAGAAGAAGCAGAAGAAGCAGTAATTGAAAAGCAGAAAATGCATTAGAAACAGTATAAGATGAAGATGAAAAAGAAGGAGATTGAGAAGGATATGTAGAACTACTAGAAGAATTACAAGAACAAGAAGAACAAGAAGAAGAAACATGGGAATAAGAGGAAAAAGCAGAAATAACAAAAGAATAAGCGAAAAGCAGAAATAATAGGAGAATAACCCGAAATAGCAGAAATAAGAGAAGAATAAAGTGAAGAAAAAGCTGAAGCAGAAGAAGAAGTAATTGAAAAAGCAGAAAATGCATTAGAAACAGAAGAAGTTGAAAAAGAAGAAAAAAGGAGATGTAGAAATACGAGAGGAACAAGAACTAGGAGAACAAGAAGAACAAGCAGAAGAAACAGAAGAATAAGAGTAAAAAGCAGAAATAACCAAAGAAATAGCCGAAAAAGCAGAAATAACAGAAAATTAAGCTGCGGAGAAGCAGAAGAATCAGAATAAGAGCAAGAAATTGAAAAAAGAAACAATGCAGAAGAAACAGAAAGATGAAGAAGAAGAAGGAGATGTAGAATTACAAGAAGAACAAGAGGAGCTAGAAGAACAAGACGAACAAGAAGAAGAAACAGGGGAATAAGAGGATAAATCAGAAATAACAGATGAGTAAGCCGAAAAAGCAGAAATAACAAGAATAAGCCGAAAAAGCAGAAATAATAGAATAAGCTGAATATGAAGCAGAGGAAGCAGGAGAAGTAATTGAAAAAGCAAAAAAATGCAGAGGAAACCGAAGAAGATGAAGACGAAGGAGATATAGAAGTGAAAGAAGAACAAGAGAAACTGTAAGAACAAGAGGAAGAAACAGAAGAATCAGAGGAAAAAGCAAAAATAACAGAAGAATAAGCCGAAAAAGCAGCAATAACAGAAGAAAAAGCCGAAAAAGCAGAAATAACAGAAGAATGAGCTGAAGAAGAAGCAACAATTGAAAAGCAGAAAATGCATTAGAAACAGAATAAGATGAAGAAGAAGAAGAAGAAGAAGGATACGTAGAACTACAAGAAGAAGTAGAAGAACAAGAAGAACAAGAAGAAGAAACATGGGAATAAGAGGAAAAAGCAGAAATAACAAAAGAATAAGCGAAAAGCAGAAATAACAGGAGAATAAGCCGAAATAGCAGAAATAAGAGAAGAATAAGGTGAAGAAAAAGCTGAAGCAGAAGAAGTAAGTGAAAAAGCAGAAAATGCATTAGAAACAGAAGAAGTTGAAAAAGAAGAATAAAGGAGATGTAGAAATACGAGAGGAACAAGAACTAGGAGAACAAGAAGAACAAGCAGAAGAAACAGAAGAATAAGAGTAAAAAGCAGAAATAACCAAAGAAATAGCCGAAAATGCAGAAATAACAGAAAATTAAGCTGCGGAGAAGCAGAAGAATCAGAATAAGAGCAAGAAATTGAAACAACAAACAATGCAGAAGAAACAGAACGATGAAGAAAAAAGGAGATGTAGAATTACAAGAAGAACAAGAGGAGCTAGAAGAACAAGACGAACAAGAAGAAGAAACAGGGGAATAAGAGGATAAATCAGAAATAACAGATGAGTAAGCCGAAAAAGCAGAAATAACAAGAAAAAGCCGAAAAAGCAGAAATAATAGAATAAGCTGAATATAAAGCAGAGGAAGCAGGAGAAGTAATTGAAAAGGCAAAAAAATGCAGAGGACACCGAAGAAGATGAAGACGAAGGAGATATAGAAGTGAAAGAAGAACAAGAGAAACTGTAAGAACAAGAGGAAGAAACAGAAGAATCAGAGGAAAAAGCAAAAATAACAGAAGAATAAGCCGAAAAAGCAGCAATAACAGAAGAAAAAGCCGAAAAAGCAGAAATAACAGAAGAATGAGCTGAAGAAGAAGCAACAATTGAAAAGCAGAAAATGCATTAGAAACAGAATAAGATGAAGAAGAAGAAGAAGAAGAAGGATATGTAGAACTACAAGAAGAAGTAGAAGAACAAGAAGAACAAGAAGAAGAAACATGGGAATAAGAGGAAAAAGCAGAAATAACAAAAGAATAAGCGAAAAGCAGAAATAACAGGAGAATAAGCCGAAATAGGAGAAATAAGAGAAGAATAACGTGAAGAAAAAGCTTAAGCAGAAGAAGAAGTAATTGAAAAAGCAGAAAATGCATTAGAAACAGAAGTTGAAAAAGAAGAAAAAAGGAGATGTAGAAATACGAGAGGAACAAGAACTAGGAGAACAAGAAGAACAAGCAGAAGAAACAGAAGAATAAGAGTAAAAAGCAGAAATAACCAAAGAAATAGCCGAAAATGCAGAAATAACAGAAAATTAAGCTGCGGAGGAGCAGAAGAATCAGATTAAGAGCAAGAAATTGAAACAACAAACAATGCAGAAGAAACAGAAAGATGAAGAAGAAGAAGGAGATGTAGAATTACAAGAAGAACAAGAGGAGCTAGAAGAACAAGACGAACAAGAAGAAGAAACAGGGGAATAAGAGGATAAATCAGAAATAACAGATGAGTATGCCGAAAAATCAGAAATAACAAGAATAAGCCGAAAAAGCAGAAATGACAGAATAAGCTGAATATGAAGCAGAGGAAGCAGAAGAAGTAATTGAAAAAGCAAAAAAATGCAGAGGAAACCGAAGAAGATGAAGACGAAGGAGATATAGAAGTGAAAGAAGAACAAGAGAAACTGTAAGAACAAGAGGAGGAAACAGAAGAATCAGAGGAAAAAGCAAAAATAACAGAAGAATAAGCCGAAAAAGCAGCAATAACAGAAGAAAAAGCCGAAAAAGCAGAAATAACAGAAGAATGAGCTGAAGAAGAAGCAACAATTGAAAAGCAGAAAATGCATTAGAAACAGAATAAGATGAAGAAGAAGAAGAAGAAGAAGGATATGTAGAACTACAAGAAGAAGTAGAAGAACAAGAAGAACAAGAAGAAGAAACATGGGAATAAGAGGAAAAAGCAGAAATAACAAAAGAATAAGCGAAAAGCAGAAATAACAGGAGAATAAGCCGAAATAGGAGAAATAAGAGAAGAATAAGGTGAAGAAAAAGCTTAAGCAGAAGAAGAAGTAATTGAAAAAGCAGAAAATGCATTAGAAACAGAAGAAGTTGAAAAAGAAGAAAAAAGGAGATGTAGAAATACAAGAGGAACAAGAACTAGGAGAACAAGAAGAACAAGCAGAAGAAACAGAAGAATAAGAGTAAAAAGCAGAAATAACCAAAGAAATAGCCGAAAATGCAGAAATAACAGAAAATTAAGCTGCGGAGAAGCAGAAGAATCAGAATAAGAGCAAGAAATTGAAACAACAAACAATGCAGAAGAAACAGAAAGATGAAGAAGAAGAAGGAGATGTAGAATTACAAGAAGAACAAGAGGAGCTAGAAGAACAAGACGAACAAGAAGAAGAAACAGGGGAATAAGAGGATAAATCACAAATAACAGATGAGTAAGCCGAAAAAGCAGAAATAACAAGAATAATCCGAAAAAGCAGAAATAACAGAATGAGCTGAATATGATGCAGAGGAAGCAGAAGAAGTAATAGAAAAAGCAAAAATATGCAGAGGAAACCGAACAAGATGAAGACGAAGGAGATATAGAAGTGAAAGAAGAACAAGAGAAACTGTAAGAACAAGAGGAAGAAAAGAAGAATCAGAGGAAAAAGCAAAAATAACAAAAGAATGAGCCGAAAAAGCAGCAATAACAGAAGAAAAAGCCGAAAAAGCAGAAATAACAGAAGAATGAGCTGAAGAAGAAGCAACAATTGAAAAGCAGAAAATGCATTAGAAACAGAATAAGATGAAGAAGAAGAAGAAGAAGAAGGATATGTAGAACTACAAGAAGAAGTAGAAGAACAAGAAGAACAAGAAGAAGAAACATGGGAATAAGAGGAAAAAGCAGAAATAACAAAAGAATAAGCGAAAAGCAGAAATAACAGGAGAATAAGCCGAAATAGGAGAAATAAGAGAAGAATAACGTGAAGAAAAAGCTTAAGCAGAAGAAGAAGTAATTGAAAAAGCAGAAAATGCACTAGAAACAGAAGAAGTTGAAAAAGAAGAAAAAAGGAGATGTAGAAATACGAGAGGAACAAGAACTAGGAGAACAAGAAGAACAAGCAGAAGAAACAGAAGAATAAGAGTAAAAAGCAGAAATAACCAAAGAAATAGCCGAAAATGCAGAAATAACAGAAAATTAAGCTGCGGAGAAGCAGAAGAATCAGAATAAGAGCAAGAAATTGAAACAACAAAAACTGCAGAAGAAACAGAAAGATGAAGAAGAAGAAGGAGATGTAGAATTACAAGAAGAACAAGAGGAGCTAGAAGAACAAGACGAACAAGAAGAAGAAACAGGGGAATAAGAGGATAAATCAGAAATAACAGATGAGTATGCCAAAAAATCAGAAATAACAATAATAAGCCGAAAAAGCAGAAATTACAGAATAAGCTGAATATGAAGCAGAGGAAGCAGAAGAAGTAATTGAAAAAGCAAAAAAATGCAGAGGAAACCGAAGAAGATGAAGACGAAGGAGATATAGAAGTGAAAGAAGAACAAGAGAAACTGTAAGAACAAGTGGAAGAAACAGAAGAATCAGAGGAAAAAGCAAAAATAACAGAAGAATAAGCCAAAAAAGCAGCAATAACAGAAGAAAAAGCCGAAAAAGCAGAAATAACAGAAGAATGAGCTGAAGAAGAAGCAACAATTGAAAAGCAGAAAATGCATTAGAAACAGAATAAGATGAAGAAGAAGAAGAAGAAGAAGGATATGTAGAACTACAAGAAGAAGTAGAAGAACAAGAAGAACAAGAAGAAGAAACATGGGAATAAGAGGAAAAAGCAGAAATAACAAAAGAATAAGCGAAAAGCAGAAATAACAGGAGAATAAGCCGAAATAGGAGAAATAAGAGAAGAATAAGGTGAAGAAAAAGCTTAAGCAGAAGAAGAAGTAATTGAAAAAGCAGAAAATGCATTAGAAACAGAAGAAGTTGAAAAAGAAGAAAAAAGGAGATGTAGAAATACGAGAGGAACAAGAACTAGGAGAACAAGAAGAACAAGCAGAAGAAACAGAAGAATAAGAGTAAAAAGCAGAAATAACCAAAGAAATAGCCGAAAATGCAGAAATAACAGAAAATTAAGCTGCGGAGAAGCAGAAGAATCAGAATAAGAGCAAGAAATTGAAACAACAAACAATGCAGAAGAAACAGAAAGATGAAGAAGAAGAAGGAGATGTAGAATTACAAGAAGAACAAGAGGAGCTAGAAGAACAAGACGAACAAGAAGAAGAAACAGGGGAATAAGAGGATAAATCACAAATAACAGATGAGTAAGCCGAAAAAGCAGAAATAACAAGAATAAGCCGAAAAAGCAGAAATAACAGAATGAGCTGAATATGATGCAGAGGAAGCAGAAGAAGTAATAGAAAAAGCAAAAATATGCAGAGGAAACCGAACAAGATGAAGACGAAGGAGATATAGAAGTGAAAGAAGAACAAGAGAAACTGTAAGAACAAGAGGAAGAAAAGAAGAATCAGAGGAAAAAGCAAAAATAACAAAAGAATGAGCCGAAAAAGCAGCAATAACAGAAGAAAAAGCCGAAAAAGCAGAAATAACAGAAGAATGAGCTGAAGAAGAAGCAACAATTGAAAAGCAGAAAATGCATTAGAAACAGAATAAGATGAAGAAGAAGAAGAAGAAGAAGAAGGATATGTAGAACTACAAGAAGAAGTAGAAGAACAAGAAGAACAAGAAGAAGAAACATGGGAATAAGAGGAAAAAGCAGAAATAACAAAAGAATAAGCGAAAAGCAGAAATAACAGGAGAATAAGCCGAAATAGGAGAAATAAGAGAAGAATAACGTGAAGAAAAAGCTTAAGCAGAAGAAGAAGTAATTGAAAAAGCAGAAAATGCACTAGAAACAGAAGAAGTTGAAAGAGAAGAAAAAAGGAGATGTAGAAATACGAGAGGAACAAGAACTAGGAGAACAAGAAGAACAAGCAGAAGAAACAGAAGAATAAGAGTAAAAAGCAGAAATAACCAAAGAAATAGCCGAAAATGCAGAAATAACAGAAAATTAAGCTGCGGAGAAGCAGAAGAATCAGAATAAGAGCAAGAAATTGAAACAACAAAAACTGCAGAAGAAACAGAAAGATGAAGAAGAAGAAGGAGATGTAGAATTACAAGAAGAACAAGAGGAGCTAGAAGAACAAGACGAACAAGAAGAAGAAACAGGGGAATAAGAGGATAAATCAGAAATAACAGATGAGTAAGCCGAAAAAGCAGAATTAACAAGAATAAGCCGAAAAAGCAGAAATAACTGAATGAGCTGAATATGATGCAGAGGAAGCAGAAGAAGTAATAGAAAAAGCAAAAATATGCAGAGGAAACCGAAGAAGTTGAAGACGAAGGAGATATAGAAGTGAAAGAAGAACAAGAGAAACTGTAAGAACAAGAGGAAGAAAAGAAGAATCAGAGGAAAAAGCAAAAATAACAGAAGAATGAGCCGAAAAAGCAGCAATAACAGAAGAAAAAGCAGAAATAACAGAAGAATAAGCTGAAGAAGAAGCAGAGGAAGCAGTAATTGAAAAGCAGAAAATGCATTAGAAACAGAATAAGATGAAGAAGAAGAAGAAGGAGAAGGATATGTAGAACTACTAGAAGAAGTAGAAGAACAAGAAGAACAAGAAGAAGAAACATGGGAATAAGAGGAAAAAGCAGAAATAACAAAAGAATAAGCGAAAAGCAGAAATAACAGGAGAATAAGCCGAAATAGCAGAAATAAGAGAAGAATAAGGTGAAGAAAAAGCTGAAGCAGAAGAAGTAATTGAAAAAGCAGAAAATGCATTAGAAACAGAAGAAGTTGAAAAAGAAGAAAAAAGGAGATGTAGAAATACGAGAGGAACAAGAACTAGGAGACCAAGAAGAACAAGCAGAAGAAACAGAAGAATAAGAGTAAAAAGCAGAAATAACCAAAGAAATAGCCAAAAAAGCAGAAATAACAGAAAATTAAGCTGCGGAGAAGCAGAAGAATCAGAATAAGAGCAAGAAATTGAAAAAAGAAACAATGCAGAAGAAACAGAAAGATGAAGAAGAAGAAGGAGATGTAGAATTACAAGAAGAACAAGAGGAGCTAGAAGAACAAGACGAACAAGAAGAAGAGACAGGGGAATAAGAGGATAAATCACAAATAACAGATGAGTAAGCCGAAAAAGCAGAAATAACAAGAATAAGCCGAAAAAGCAGAAATTACAGAATAAGCTGAATATGAAGCAGAGGAAGCAGAAGAAGTAATTGAAAAAGCAAAAAAATGCAGAGGAAACCGAAGAAGATGAAGACGAAGGAGATATAGAAGTGAAAGAAGAACAAGAGAAACTGTAAGAACAAGAGGAAGAAACAGAAGAATCACAGGAAAAAGCAAAAATAACAGAAGAATAATCCGAAAAAGCAGCAAAAACAGAAGAAAAAGCCGAAAAAGCAGAAATAACAGAAGAATGAGCTGAAGAAGAAGCAACAATTGAAAAGCAGAAAATGCATTAGAAACAGAATAAGATGAAGAAGAACAAGAAGAAGAAGGATATGTAGAACTACAAGAAGAAGTAGAAGAACAAGAAGAACAAGAAGAAGAAACATGGGAATAAGAGGAAAAAGCAGAAATAACAAAAGAATAAGCGAAAAGCAGAAATAACAGGAGAATAAGCCGAAATAGCAGAAATAAGAGAAGAATAAGGTAAAGAAAAAGCTGAAGCAGAAGAAGAAGTAATTGAAAAAGCAGAAAATGCATTAGAAACAGAAGAAGTTGAAAAAGAAGAAAAAAGGAGATGTAGAAATACGAGAGGAACAAGAACTAGGAGAACAAGAAGAACAAGCAGAAGAAACAGAAGAATAAGAGTAAAAAGCAGAAATAACCAAAGAAATAGCCGAAAAAGCAGAAATAACAGAAAATTAAGCTGCGGGGAAGCAGAAGAATCAGAATAAGAGCAAGAAATTGAAACAACAAACAATGCAGAAGAAACAGAAAGATGATGAAGAAGAAGGAGATGTAGAATTACAAGAAGAACAAGGGGAGCTAGAAGAACAAGACGAAAAAGAAGAAGAAACAGGGGAATAAGAGGATAAATCAGAAATAACAGATGAGTAAGCCGAAAAAGCAGAAATATCAGAATAAGCTGAATATGAAGCAGAGGAAGCAGAAGAATTAATTGAAAAAGCAAAAAAATGCAGAGGAAACCGAAGAAGATGAAGACGAAGGAGATATAGAAGTGAAAGAAGAACAAGAGAAACTGTAAGAACAAGAGGAAGAAACAGAAGAATCAGAGGAAAAAGCAAAAATAACAGAAGAATAAGCCGAAAAAGCAGCAATAACAGAAGAAAAAGCCGAAAAAGCAGAAATAACAGAAGAATGAGCTGAAGAAGAAGCAACAATTGAAAAGCAAAAATGCATTAGAAACAGAATAAGATGAAGAAGAAGAAGAAGAAGAAGGATATGTAGAACTACAAGAAGAAGTAGAAGAACAAGAAGAACAAGAAGAAGAAACATGGGAATAAGAGGAAAAAGCAGAAATAACAAAAGAATAAGCGAAAAGCAGAAATAACAGGAGAATAAGCCGAAATAGCAGAAATAAGAGAAGAATAAGGTGAAGAAAAAGCTGAAGCAGAAGAAGAAGTAATTGAAAAAGCAGAAAATGCATTAGAAACAGAAGAAGTTGAAAAAGAAGAAAAAAGGAGATGTAGAAATACGAGAGGAACAAGAACTAGGAGAACAAGAAGAACAAGCAGAAGAAACAGAAGAATAAGAGTAAAAAGCAGAAATAACCAAAGAAATAGCCGAAAAAGCAGAAATAACAGAAAATTAAGCTGCGGAGAAGCAGAAGAATCAGATTAAGAGCAAGAAATTGAAACAACAAACAATGCAGAAGAAACAGAAAGATGAAGAAGAAGAAGGAGATGTAGAATTACAAGAAGAACAAGAGGAGCTAGAGAACAAGACGAACAAGAAGAAGAAACAGGGGAATAAGAGGATAAATCAGAAATAACAGATGAGTAAGCAGAAAAATCAGAAATAACAAGAATAAGCCGAAAAAGCAGAAATTACAGAATAAGCTGAATATGAAGCAGAGGAAGCAGAAGAAGTAATTGAAAAAGCAAAAAAAATGCAGAGGAAACCGAAGAAGATGAAGACGAAGGAGATATAGAAGTGAAAGAAGAACAAGAGAAACTGTAAGAACAAGAGGAAGAAACAGAAGAATCAGAGGAAAAAGCAAAAATAACAGAAGAATAAGCCGAAAAAGCAGCAATAACAGAAGAAAAAGCCGAAAAAGCAGAAATAACAGAAGAATGAGCTGAAGAAGAAGCAACAATTGAAAAGCAGAAAATGCATTAGAAACAGAATAAGATGAAGAAGAAGAAGAAGAAGAAGGATATGTAGAACTACAAGAAGAAGTAGAAGAACAAGAAGAACAAGAAGAAGAAACATGGGAATAAGAGGAAAAAGAAATAACAAAAGAATAAGCGAAAAGCAGAAATAACAGGAGAATAAGCCGAAATAGGAGAAATAAGAGAAGAATAACGTGAAGAAAAAGCTTAAGCAGAAGAAGAAGTAATTGAAAAAGCAGAAAATGCATTAGAAACAGAAGAAGTTGAAAAAGAAGAAAAAAGGAGATGTAGAAATACGAGAGGAACAAGAACTAGGAGAACAAGAAGAACAAGCAGAAGAAACAGAAGAATAAGAGTAAAAAGCAGAAATAACCAAAGAAATAGCCGAAAATGCAGAAATAACAGAAAATTAAGCTGCGGAGGAGCAGAAGAATCAGATTAAGAGCAAGAAATTGAAACAACAAACAATGCAGAAGAAACAGAAAGATGAAGAAGAAGAAGGAGATGTAGAATTACAAGAAGAACAAGAGGAGCTAGAAGAACAAGACGAACAAGAAGAAGAAACAGGGGAATAAGAGGATAAATCAGAAATAACAGATGAGTATGCCGAAAAATCAGAAATAACAAGAATAAGCCGAAAAAGCAGAAATTACAGAATAAGCTGAATATGAAGCAGAGGAAGCAGAAGAAGTAATTGAAAAAGCAAAAAAATGCAGAGGAAACCGAAGAAGATGAAGACGAAGGAGATATAGAAGTGAAAGAAGAACAAGAGAAACTGTAAGAACAAGAGGAAGAAACAGAAGAATCAGAGGAAAAAGCAAAAATAACAGAAGAATAAGCCGAAAAAGCAGCAATAACAGAAGAAAAAGCCGAAAAAGCAGAAATAACAGAAGAATGAGCTGAAGAAGAAGCAACAATTGAAAAGCAGAAAATGCATTAGAAACAGAATAAGATGAAGAAGAAGAAGAAGAAGAAGGATATGTAGAACTACAAGAAGAAGTAGAAGAACAAGAAGAACAAGAAGAAGAAACATGGGAATAAGAGGAAAAAGCAGAAATAACAAAAGAATAAGCGAAAAGCAGAAATAACAGGAGAATAAGCCGAAATAGGAGAAAAAAGAGAAGAATAACGTGAAGAAAAAGCTTAAGCAGAAGAAGAAGTAATTGAAAAAGCAGAAAATGCATTAGAAACAGAAGAAGTTGAAAAAGAAGAAAAAAGGAGATGTAGAAATACGAGAGGAACAAGAACTAGGAGAACAAGAAGAACAAGCAGAAGAAACAGAAGAATAAGAGTAAAAAGCAGAAATAACCAAAGAAATAGCCGAAAATGCAGAAATAACAGAAAATTAAGCTGCGGAGAAGCAGAAGAATCAGAATAAGAGCAAGAAATTGAAACAACAAACAATGCAGAAGAAACAGAAAGATGAAGAAGAAGAAGGAGATGTAGAATTACAAGAAGAACAAGAGGAGCTAGAAGAACAAGACGAACAAGAAGAAGAAACAGGGGAATAAGAGGATAAATCAGAAATAACAGATGAGTAAGCCGAAAAAGCAGAAATAACAAGAATAAGCCGAAAAAGCAGAAATAACAGAATGAGCTGAATATGATGCAGAGGAAGCAGAAGAAGTAGTAGAAAAAGCAAAAATATGCAGAGGAAACCGAACAAGATGAAGACGAAGGAGATATAGAAGTGAAAGAAAAACAAGAGAAACTGTAAGAACAAGAGGAAGAAAAGAAGAATCAGAGGAAAAAGCAAAAATAACAGAAGAATGAGCCGAAAAAGCAGCAATAACAGAAGAAAAAGCCGAAAAAGCAGAAATAACAGAAGAATGAGCTGAAGAAGAAGCAACAATTGAAAAGCAGAAAATGCATTAGAAACAGAATAAGATGAAGAAGAAGAAGAAGTAGAAGGATATATAGAACTACAAGAAGAAGTAGAAGAACAAGAAGAACAAGAAGAAGAAACATGGGAATAAGAGGAAAAAGCAGAAATAACAAAAGAATAAGCGAAAAGCAGAAATAACAGGAGAATAAGCCGAAATAGGAGAAATAAGAGAAGAATAACGTGAAGAAAAAGCTTAAGCAGAAGAAGAAGTAATTGAAAAAGCAGAAAATGCATTAGAAACAGAAGAAGTTGAAAAAGAAGAAAAAAGGAGATGTAGAAATACGAGAGGAACAAGAACTAGGAGAACAAGAAGAACAAGCAGAAGAAACAGAAGAATAAGAGTAAAAAGCAGAAATAACCAAAGAAATAGCCGAAAATGCAGAAATAACAGAAAATTAAGCTGCGGAGAAGCAGAAGAATCAGAATAAGAGCAAGAAATTGAAACAACAAAAACTGCAGAAGAAACAGAAAGATGAAGAAGAAGAAGGAGATGTAGAATTACAAGAAGAACAAGAGGAGCTAGAAGAACAAGACGAACAAGAAGAAGAAACAGGGGAATAAGAGGATAAATCAGAAATAACAGATGAGTAAGCCGAAAAAGCAGAATTAACAAGAATAAGCCGAAAAAGCAGAAATAACAGAATGAGCTGAATATGATGCAGAGGAAGCAGAAGAAGTAATAGAAAAAGCAAAAATATGCAGAGGAAACCGAAGAAGATGAAGACGAAGGAGATATAGAAGTGAAAGAAGAACAAGAGAAACCGTAAGAACAAGAGGAAGAAAAGAAGAATCAGAGGAAAAAGCAAAAATAACAGAAGAATGAGCCGAAAAAGCAGCAATAACAGAAGAAAAAGCAGAAATAACAGAAGAATAAGCTGAAGAAGAAGCAGAAGAAGCAGTAATTGAAAAGCAGAAAATGCATTAGAAACAGAATAAGATGAAGAAGAAGAAGAAGGAGAAGGATATGTAGAACTACTAGAAGAAGTAGAAGAACAAGAAGAACAAGAAGAAGAAACATGGGAATAAGAGGAAAAAGCAGAAATAACAAAAGAATAAGCGAAAAGCAGAAATAACAGGAGAATAAGCCGAAATAGCAGAAATAAGAGAAGAATAAGGTGAAGAAAAAGCTGAAGCAGAAGAAGAAGTAATTGAAAAAGCAGAAAATGCATTAGAAACAGAAGAAGTTGAAAAAGAAGTAAAAAGGAGATGTAGAAATACGAGAGGAACAAGAAATAGGAGAACAAGAAGAACAAGCAGAAGAAACAGAAGAATAAGAGTAAAAAGCAGAAATAACCAAAGAAATAGCCGAAAAAGCAGAAATAACAGAAAATTAAGCTGCGGAGAAGCAGAAGAATCAGAAAAAGAGCAAGAAATTGAAACAACAAACAATGCAGAAGAAACAGAAAGATGATGAAGAAGAAGGAGATGTAGAATTACAAGAAGAACAAGAGGAGCTAGAAGAACAAGACGAACAAGAAGAAGAAACAGGGGAATAAGAGGATAAATCAGAAATAACAGATGAGTAAGCCGAAAAAGCAGAAATAACAAGAATAAGCCGAAAAAGCAGAAATAACAGAATAAGCTGAATATGAAACAGAGGAAGCAGAAGAATTAATTGAAAAAGCAAAAAAATGCAGAGGAAACCGAAGAAGATGAAGACGAAGGAGATATAGAAGTGAAAGAAGAACAAGAGAAACTGTAAGAACAAGAGGAAGAAACAGAAGAATCAGAGGAAAAAGCAAAAATAACAGAAGAATAAGCCGAAAAAGCAGCAATAACAGAAGAAAAAGCCGAAAAGGCAGAAATAACAGAAGAATGAGCTGAAGAAGAAGCAACAATTGAAAAGCAGAAAATGCATTAGAAACAGAATAAGATGAAGAAGAAGAAGAAGAAGAAGGATATGTAGAACTACAAGAAGAAGTAGAAGAACAAGAAGAACAAGAAGAAGAAACATGGGAATAAGAGGAAAAAGCAGAAATAACAAAAGAATAAGCGAAAAGCAGAAATAACAGGAGAATAAGCCGAAATAGCAGAAATAAGAGAAGAATAAGGTGAAGAAAAAGCTGAAGCAGAAGAAGAAGTAATTGAAAAAGCAGAAAATGCATTAGAAACAGAAGAAGTTGAAAAAGAAGAAAAAAGGAGATGTAGAAATACGAGAGGAACAAGAACTAGGAGACCAAGAAGAACAAGCAGAAGAAACAGAAGAATAAGAGTAAAAAGCAGAAATAACCAAAGAAATAGCCGAAAATGCAGAAATAACAGAAAATTAAGCTGCGGAGAAGCAGAAGAATCAGAATAAGAGCAAGAAATTGAAACAACAAACAATGCAGAAGAAACAGAAAGATGAAGAAGAAGAAGGAGATGTAGAATTACAAGAAGAACAAGAGGAGCTAGAAGAACAAGACGAACAAGAAGAAGAAACAGGGGAATAAGAGGATAAATCAGAAATAACAGATGAGTAAGCCGAAAAAGCAGAAATAACAAGAATAAGCCGAAAAAGCAGAAATAACAGAATAAGCTGAATATGATGCAGAGGAAGCAGAAGAAGTAATAGAAAAAGCAAAAATATGCAGAGGAAACCGAAGAAGATGAAGACGAAGGAGATATAGAAGTGAAAGAAGAACAAGAGAAACTGTAAGAACAAGAGGAAGAAACAGAAGAATCAGAGGAAAAAGCAAAAATAACAGAAGAATGAGCCGAAAAAGCAGCAATAACAGAAGAAAAAGCAGAAATAACAGAAGAATAAGCTGAAGAAGAAGCAGAAGAAGCAGTAATTGAAAAGCAGAAAATGCATTAGAAACAGAATAAGATGAAGAAGAAGAAGAAGGAGAAGGATATGTAGAACTACTAGAAGAAGTAGAATAACAAGAAGAACAAGAAGAAGAAACATGGGAATAAGAGGAAAAAGCAGAAATAACAAAAGAATAAGCGAAAAGCAGAAATAACAGGAGAATAAGCCGAAATAGAAGAAATAAGAGAAGAATAAGGTGAAGAAAAAGCTGAAGCAGAAGAAGTAATTGAAAAAGCAGAAAATGCATTAGAAACAGAAGAAGTTGAAAAAGAAGAAAAAAGGAGATGTAGAAATACGAGAGGAACAAGAACTAGGAGACCAAGAAGAACAAGCAGAAAAAACAGAAGAATAAGAGTAAAAAGCAGAAATAACCAAAGAAATAGACGAAAAAGCAGAAATAAAAGAAAATTAAGCTGCGGAGAAGCAGAAGAATCAGAATAAGAGCAAGAAATTGAAAAAAGAAACAATGCAGAAGAAACAGAAAGATGATGAAGAAGAAGGAGATGTAGAATTACAAGAAGAACAAGAGGAGCTAGAAGAACAAGACGAACAAGAAGAAGAAACAGGGGAATAAGAGGATAAATCAGAAATAACAGATGAGTAAGCCGAAAAACAGAAATAACAAGAATAAGCCGAAAAAGCAGAAATAATAGAATAAGCTGAATATGAAGCAGAGGAAGCAGGAGAAGTAATTGAAAAAGCAAAAAAATGCAGAGGAAACCGAAGAAGATGAAGACGAAGGAGATATAGAAGTGAAAGAAGAACAAGAGAAACTGTAAGAACAAGAGGAAGAAACAGAAGAATCAGAGGAAAAAGCAAAAATAACAGAAGAATAAGCCGAAAAAGCAGCAATAACAGAAGAAAAAGCCGAAAAAGCAGAAATAACAGAAGAATGAGCTGAAGAAGAAGCAACAATTGAAAAGCAGAAAATGCATTAGAAACAGAATAAGATGAAGAAGAAGAAGAAGAAGAAGGATATGTAGAACTACAAGAAGAAGTAGAAGAACAGAAGAACAAGAAGAAGAAACATGGGAATAAGAGGAAAAAGCAGAAATAAGAAAAGAATAAGCGAAAAGCAGAAATAACAGGAGAATAAGCCGAAATAGGAGAAATAAGAGAAGAATAACGTGAAGAAAAAGCTTAAGCAGAAGAAGAAGTAATTGAAAAAGCAGAAAATGCATTAGAAACAGAAGAAGTTGAAAAAGAAGAAAAAAGGAGATGTAGAAATACGAGAGGAACAAGAACTAGGAGAACAAGAAGAACAAGCAGAAGAAACAGAAGAATAAGAGTAAAAAGCAGAAATAACCAAAGAAATAGCCGAAAAAGCAGAAATAACAGAAAATTAAGCTGCGGAGAAGCAGAAGAATCAGATTAAGAGCAAGAAATTGAAACAACAAACAATGCAGAAGAAACAGAAAGATGAAGAAGAAGAAGGAGATGTAGAATTACAAGAAGAACAAGAGGAGCTAGAAGAACAAGACGAACAAGAAGAAGAAACAGGGGAATAAGAGGATAAATCAGAAATAACAGATGAGTAAGCCGAAAAAGCAGAAATAACAAGAATAAGCCGAAAAAGCAGAAATTACAGAATAAGCTGAATATGAAGCAGAGGAAGCAGAAGAAGTAATTGAAAAAGCAAAAAAATGCAGAGGAAACCGAAGAAGATGAAGACGAAGGAGATATAGAAGTGAAAGAAGAACAAGAGAAACTGTAAGAACAAGAGGAAGAAACAGAAGAATCAGAGGAAAAAGCAAAAATAACAGAAGAATGAGCCGAAAAAGCAGCAATAACAGAAGAAAAAGCAGAAATAACAGAAGAATAAGCTGAAGAAGAAGCAGAAGAAGCAGTAATTGAAAAGCAGAAAATGTATTAGAAACAGAATAAGATGAAGAAGAAGAAGAAGTAGAAGGATATGTAGAACTACTAGAAGAAGTAGAAGAACAAGAAGAACAAGAAGAAGAAACATGGGAATAAGAGGAAAAAGCAGAAATAACAAAAGAATAAGCGAAAAGCAGAAATAACAGGAGAATAAGCCGAAATAGCAGAAATAAGAGAAGAATAAGGTGAAGAAAAAGCTGAAGCAGAAGAAGTAATTGAAAAAGCAGAAAATGCATTAGAAACAGAAGAAGTTGAAAAAGAAGAAAAAAGGAGATGTAGAAATACGAGAGGAACAAGAACTAGGAGACCAAGAAGAACAAGCAGAAGAAACAGAAGAATAAAAGTAAAAAGCAGAAATAACCAAAGAAATAGCCGAAAAAGCAGAAATAACAGAAAATTAAGCTGCGGAAAAACAGAAGAATCAGAATAAGAGCAAGAAATTGAAAAAAGAAACAATGCAGAAGAAACAGAAAGATGAAGAAGAAGAAGGAGATGTAGAATTACAAGAAGAACAAGAGGAGCTAGAAGAACAAGACGAACAAGAAGAAGAAACAGGGGAATAAGAGGATAAATCAGAAATAACAGATGAGTAAGCCGAAAAAGCAGAAATAACAGAATAAGCTAAATATGAAGCAGAGGAAGCAGAAGAAGTAATTGAAAAAGCAAAAAAATGCAGAGGAAACCGAAGAAGATGAAGACGAAGGAGATATAGAAGTGAAAGAAGAACAAGATAAACTGTAAGAACAAGAGGAAGAAACAGAAGAATCAGAGGAAAAAGCAAAAATAACAGAAGAATAAGCCAAAAAGCAGCAATAACAGAAGAAAAAGACGAAAAAGCAGAAAAAACAGAAGAATGAGCTGAAGAAGAAGCAACAATTGAAAAGCAGAAAATGCATTAGAAACAGAATAAGATGAAGAAGAAGAAGAAGAAGAAGGATATGTAGAACTACAAGAAGAAGTAGAAGAACAAGAAGAACAAGAAGAAGAAACATGGGAATAAGAGGAAAAAGCAGAAATAAGAAAAGAATAAGCGAAAAGCAGAAATAACAGGAGAATAAGCCGAAATAGGAGAAATAAGAGAAGAATAACGTGAAGAACAAGCTTAAACAGAAGAAGAAGTAATTGAAAAAGCAGAAAATGCATTAGAAACAGAAGAAGTTGAAAAAGAAGAAAAAAGGAGATGTAGAAATACGAGAGGAACAAGAACTAGGAGAACAAGAAGAACAAGCAGAAGAAACAGAAGAATAAGAGTAAAAAGCAGAAATAACCAAAGAAATAGCCGAAAAAGCAGAAATAACAGAAAATTAAGCTGCGGAGAAGCAGAAGAATCAGATTAAGAGCAAGAAATTGAAACAACAAACAATGCAGAAGAAACAGAAAGATGAAGAAGAAGAAGGAGATGTAGAATTACAAGAAGAACAAGAGGAGCTAGAAGAACAAGACGAACAAGAAGAAGAAACAGGGGAATAAGAGGATAAATCAGAAATAACAGATGAGTAAGCCGAAAAATCAGAAATAACAAGAATAAGCCGAAAAAGCAGAAATTACAGAATAAGCTGAATATGAAGCAGAGGAAGCAGAAGAAGTAATTGAAAAAGCAAAAAAATGCAGAGGAAACCGAAGAAGATGAAGACGAAGGAGATATAGAAGTGAAAGAAGAACAAGAGAAACTGTAAGAACAAGAGGAAGAAACAGAAGAATCAGAGGAAAAAGCAAAAATAACAGAAGAATAAGCCGAAAAAGCAGCAATAACAGAAGAAAAAGCCGAAAAAGCAGAAATAACAGAAGAATGAGCTGAAGAAGAAGCAACAATTGAAAAGCAGAAAATGCATTAGAAACAGAATAAGATGAAGAAGAAGAAGAAGGAGAAGGATATGTAGAACTACTAGAAGAAGTAGAAGAACAAGAAGAACAAGAAGAAGAAACATGGGAATAAGAGGAAAAAGCAGAAATAACAAAAGAATAAGCGAAAAGCAGAAATAACAGGAGAATAAGCCGAAATAGAAGAAATAAGAGAAGAATAAGGTGAAGAAAAGCTGAAGCAGAAGAAGTAATTGAAAAAGCAGAAAATGCATTAGAAACAGAAGAAGTTGAAAAAGAAGAAAAAAGGAGATGTAGAAATACGAGAGGAACAAGAACTAGGAGACCAAGAAGAACAAGCAGAAAAAACAGAAGAATAAGAGTAAAAAGCAGAAATAACCAAAGAAATAGCCGAAAAAGCAGAAATAACAGAAAATTAAGCTGCGGAGAAGCAGAAGAATCAGAATAAGAGCAAGAAATTGAAAAAAGAAACAATGCAGAAGAAACAGAAAGATGATGAAGAAGAAGGAGATGTAGAATTACAAGAAGAACAAGAGGAGCTAGAAGAACAAGACGAACAAGAAGAAGAAACAGGGGAATAAGAGGATAAATCAGAAATAACAGATGAGTAAGCCGAAAAAGCAGAAATAACAAGAATAAGCCGAAAAAGCAGAAATAATAGAATAAGCTGAATATGAAGCAGAGGAAGCAGGAGAAGTAATTGAAAAAGCAAAAAAATGCAGAGGAAACCGAAGAAGATGAAGACGAAGGAGATATAGAAGTGAAAGAAGAACAAGAGAAACTGTAAGAACAAGAGGAAGAAACAGAAGAATCAGAGGAAAAAGCAAAAATAACAGAAGAATGAGCCGAAAAAGCAGCAATAACAGAAGAAAAAGCAGAAATAACAGAAGAATAAGCTGAAGAAGAAGCAGAAGAAGCAGTAATTGAAAAGCAGAAAATGCATTAGAAACAGAATAAGATGAAGAAGAAGAAGAAGGAGAAGGATATGTAGAACTACTAGAAGAAGTAGAAGGACAAGAAGAACAAGAAGAAGAAACATGGGAATAAGAGGAAAAAGCAGAAATAACAAAAGAATAAGCGAAAAGCAGAAATAACAGGAGAATAAGCCGAAATAGCAGAAATAAGAGAAGAATAAGGTGAAGAAAAAGCTGAAGCAGAAGAAGTAATTGAAAAAGCAGAAAATGCATTAGAAACAGAAGAAGTTGAAAGAGAAGAAAAAAGGAGATGTAGAAATACGAGAGGAACAAGAACTAGGAGAACAAGAAGAACAAGCAGAAGAAACAGAAGAATAAGAGTAAAAAGCAGAAATAACCAAAGAAATAGCCGAAAAAGCAGAAATAACAGAAAATTAAGCTGCGGAGAAGCAGAAGAATCAGAATAAGAGCAAGAAATTGAAAAAAGAAACAATGCAGAAGAAACAGAAAGATGAAGAAGAAGAAGGAGATGTAGAATTACAAGAAGAACAAGAGGAGCTAGAAGAACAAGACGAACAAGAAGAAGAAACAGGGGAATAAGAGGATAAATCAGAAATAACAGATGAGTAAGCCGAAAAAGCAGAAATAACAGAAGAAGCTGAATATGAAGCAGAGGAAGCAGAAGAATTAATTGAAAAAGCAAAAAAATGCAGAGGAAACCGAAGAAGATGAAGACGAAGGAGATATAGAAGTGAAAGAAGAACAAGAGAAACTGTAAGAACAAGAGGAAGAAACAGAAGAATCAGAGGAAAAAGCAAAAATAACAGAAGAATAAGCCGAAGAAGCAGCAATAACAGAAGAAAAAGCCGAAAAAGCAGAAATAACAGAAGAATGAGCTGAAGAAGAAGCAACAATTGAAAAGCAGAAAATGCATTAGAAACAGAATAAGATGAAGAAGAAGAAGAAGAAGAAGGATATGTAGAACTACAAGAAGAAGTAGAAGAACAAGAAGAACAAGAAGAAGAAACATGGGAATAAGAGGAAAAAGCAGAAATAACAAAAGAATAAGCGAAAAGCAGAAATAACAGGAGAATAAGCCGAAATAGCAGAAATAAGAGAAGAATAAGGTGAAGAAAAAGCTGAAGCAGAAGAAGAAGTAATTGAAAAAGCAGAAAATGCATTAGAAACAGAAGAAGTTGAAAAAGAAGAAAAAAGGAGATGTAGAAATACGAGAGGAACAAGAACTAGGAGAACAAGAAGAACAAGCAGAAGAAACAGAAGAATAAGAGTAAAAAGCAGAAATAACCAAAGAAATAGCCGAAAAAGCAGAAATAACAGAAAATTAAGCTGCGGAGAAGCAGAAGAATCAGAATAAGAGCAAGAAATTGAAACAACAAACAATGCAGAAGAAACAGAAAGATGATGAAGAAGAAGGAGATGTAGAATTACAAGAAGAACAAGAGGAGCTAGAAGAACAAGACGAACAAGAAGAAGAAACAGGGGAATAAGAGGATAAATCAGAAATAACAGATGAGTAAGCCGAAAAAGGAGAAATAACAAGAATAAGCCGAAAAAGCAGAAATAACAGAATAAGCTGAATATGATGCAGAGGAAGCAGAAGAAGTAATAGAAAAAGCAAAAATATGCAGAGGAAACCGAAGAAGATGAAGACGAAGGAGATATAGAAGTGAAAGAAGAACAAGAGAAACTGAGAGAACAAGAGGAAGAAACAGAAGAATCAGAGGAAAAAGCAAAAATAACCGAAGAATGAGCCGAAAAAGCAGCAATAACAGAAGAAAAAGCAGAAATAACAGAAGAATAAGCTGAAGAAGAAGCAGAAGAAGCAGTAATTGAAAAGCAGAAAATGCATTAGAAACAGAATAAGATGAAGAAGAAGAAGAAGAAGGAGAAGGATATGTAGAACTACTAGAAGAAGTAGAAGAACAAGAAGAACAAGAAGAAGAAACATGGGAATAAGAGGAAAAAGCAGAAATAACAAAAGAATAAGCGAAAAGCAGAAATAACAGGAGAATAAGCCGAAATAGCAGAAATAAGAGAAGAATAAGGTGAAGAAAAAGCTGAAGCAGAAGAAGAAGTAATTGAAAAAGCAGAAAATGCATTAGAAACAGAAGAAGTTGAAAAAGAAGAAAAAAGGAGATGTAGAAATACGAGAGGAACAAGAACTAGGAGACCAAGAAGAACAAGCAGAAGAAACAGAAGAATAAAAGTAAAAAGCAGAAATAACCAAAGAAATAGCCGAAAAAGCAGAAATAACAGAAAATTAAGCTGCGGAGAAACAGAAGAATCAGAATAAGAGCAAGAAATTGAAAAAAGAAACAATGCAGAAGAAACAGAAAGATGAAGAAGAAGAAGGAGATGTAGAATTACAAGAAGAACAAGAGGAGCTAGAAGAACAAGACGAACAAGAAGAAGAAACAGGGGAATAAGAGGATAAATCAGAAATAACAGATGAGTAAGCCGAAAAAGCAGAAATAGCAGAATAGCTGAATATGAAGCAGAGGAAGCAGAAGAAGTAATTGAAAAAGCAAAAAAAATGCAGAGGAAACCGAAGAAGATGAAGACGAAGGAGATATAGAAGTGAAAGAAGAACAAGAGAAACTGTAAGAACAAGAGGAAGAAACAGAAGAATCAGAGGAAAAAGCAAAAATAACAGAAGAATAAGCCGAAAAAGTAGCAATAACAGAAGATAAAGCCGAAAAAGCAGAAATAACAGAAGAATGAGCTGAAGAAGAAGCAACAATTGAAAAGCAGAAAATGCATTAGAAACAGAATAAGATGAAGAAGAAGAAGAAGAAGAAGGATATGTAGAACTACAAGAAGAAGTAGAAGAACAAGAAGAACAAGAAGAAGAAACATGGGAATAAGAGGAAAAAGCAGAAATAACAAAAGAATAAGCGAAAAGCAGAAATAACAGGAGAATAAGCCGAAATAGCAGAAATAAGAGAAGAATAAGGTGAAGAAAAAGCTGAAGCAGAAGAAGAAGTAATTGAAAAAGCAGAAAATGCATTAGAAACAGAAGAAGTTGAAAAAGAAGAAAAAAGGAGATGTAGAAATACGAGAGGAACAAGAACTAGGAGAACAAGAAGAACAAGCAGAAGAAACAGAAGAATAAGAGTAAAAAGCAGAAATAACCAAAGAAATAGCCGAAAATGCAGAAATAACAGAAAATTAAGCTGCGGAGAAGCAGAAGAATCAGAATAAGAGCAAGAAATTGAAAAAAGAAACAATGCAGAAGAAACAGAAAGATGAAGAAGAAGAAGGAGATGTAGAATTACAAGAAGAACAAGAGGAGCTAGAAGAACAAGACGAACAAGAAGAAGAAACAGGGGAATAAGAGGATAAATCAGAAATAACAGATGAGAAAGCCGAAAAAGCAGAAATAACAGAATAAGCTGAATATGAAGCAGAGGAAGCAGAAGAAGTAATTGAAAAAGAAAAAAAAGGCAGAGGAAACCGAAGAAGATGAAGACGAAGGAGATATAGAAGTGAAAGAAGAACAAGAGAAACTGTAAGAACAAGAGGAAGAAACAGAAGAATCAGAGGAAAAAGCAAAAATAACAGAAGAATAAGCCGAAAAAGCAGCAATAACAGAAGAAAAAGCCGAAAAAGCAGAAATAACAGAAGAATGAGCTGAAGAAGAAGCAACAATTGAAAAGCAGAAAATGCATTAGAAACAGAATAAGATGAAGAAGAAGAAGAAGAAGAAGGATATGTAGAACTACAAGAAGAAGTAGAAGAACAAGAAGAACAAGAAGAAGAAACATGGGAATAAGAGGAAAAAGCAGAAATAACAAAAGAATAAGCGAAAAGCAGAAATAACAGGAGAATAAGCCGAAATAGCAGAAATAAGAAAAGAATAAGGTGAAGAAAAAGCTGAAGCAGAAGAAGAAGTAATTGAAAAAGCAGAAAATGCATTAGAAACAGAAGAAGTTGAAAAAGAAGAAAAAAGGAGATGTAGAAATACGAGAGGAACAAGAACTAGGAGAACAAGAAGAACAAGCAGAAGAAACAGAAGAATAAGAGTAAAAAGCAGAAATAACCAAAGAAATAGCCGAAAAAGCAGAAATAACAGAAAATTAAGCTGCGGAGAAGCAGAAGAATCAGAATAAGAGCAAGAAATTGAAACAACAAACAATGCAGAAGAAACAGAAAGATGATGAAGAAGAAGGAGATGTAGAATTACAAGAAGAACAAGAGGAGCTAGAAGAACAAGACGAACAAGAAGAAGAAACAGGGGAATAAGAGGATAAATCAGAAATAACAGATGAGTAAGCCGAAAAAGCAGAAATAACAAGAATAAGCCGAAAAAGCAGAAATAACAGAATAAGCTGAATATGATGCAGAGGAAGCAGAAGAAGTAATAGAAAAAGCAAAAATATGCAGAGGAAACCGAAGAAGATGAAGACGAAGGAGATATAGAAGTGAAAGAAGAACAAGAGAAACTGAAAGAACAAGAGGAAGAAACAGAAGAATCAGAGGAAAAAGCAAAAATAACCGAAGAATGAGCCGAAAAAGCAGCAATAACAGAAGAAAAAGCAGAAATAACAGAAGAATAAGCTGAAGAAGAAGCAGAAGAAGCAGTAATTGAAAAGCAGAAAATGCATTAGAAACAGAATAAGATGAAGAAGAAGAAGAAGGAGAAGGATATGTAGAACTACTAGAAGAAGTAGAAGAACAAGAAGAACAAGAAGAAGAAACATGGGAATAAGAGGAAAAAGCAGAAATAACAAAAGAATAAGCGA
The DNA here is from genome assembly GCF_964194135.1 of Talpa europaea. Taxonomy (NCBI): domain Eukaryota; kingdom Metazoa; phylum Chordata; class Mammalia; order Eulipotyphla; family Talpidae; genus Talpa; species Talpa europaea. The sequence goes on along the minus strand of NW_028168028.1, from coordinate 165,374 downwards.
AAAGCAGAAATAACAGGAGAATAAGCCGAAATAGCAGAAATAAGAGAAGAATAAGGTGAAGAAAAAGCTGAAGCAGAAGAAGAAGTAATTGAAAAAGCAGAAAATGCATTAGAAACAGAAGAAGTTGAAAAAGAAGAAAAAAGGAGATGTAGAAATACGAGAGGAACAAGAACTAGGAGACCAAGAAGAACAAGCAGAAGAAACAGAAGAATAAAAGTAAAAAGCAGAAATAACCAAAGAAATAGCCGAAAAAGCAGAAATAACAGAAAATTAAGCTGCGGAGAAACAGAAGAATCAGAATAAGAGCAAGAAATTGAAAAAAGAAACAATGCAGAAGAAACAGAAAGATGAAGAAGAAGAAGGAGATGTAGAATTACAAGAAGAACAAGAGGAGCTAGAAGAACAAGACGAACAAGAAGAAGAAACAGGGGAATAAGAGGATAAATCAGAAATAACAGATGAGTAAGCCGAAAAAGCAGAAATAGCAGAATAGCTGAATATGAAGCAGAGGAAGCAGAAGAAGTAATTGAAAAAGCAAAAAAAATGCAGAGGAAACCGAAGAAGATGAAGACGAAGGAGATATAGAAGTGAAAGAAGAACAAGAGAAACTGTAAGAACAAGAGGAAGAAACAGAAGAATCAGAGGAAAAAGCAAAAATAACAGAAGAATAAGCCGAAAAAGCAGCAATAACAGAAGATAAAGCCGAAAAAGCAGAAATAACAGAAGAATGAGCTGAAGAAGAAGCAACAATTGAAAAGCAGAAAATGCATTAGAAACAGAATAAGATGAAGAATAAGAAGAAGAAGAAGGATATGTAGAACTACAAGAAGAAGTAGAAGAACAAGAAGAACAAGAAGAAGAAACATGGGAATAAGAGGAAAAAGCAGAAATAACAAAAGAATAAGCGAAAAGCAGAAATAACAGGAGAATAAGCCGAAATAGCTGAAATCAGAGAACAATAAGGTGAAGAAAAAGCTGAAGCAGAAGAAGTAAGTGAAAAAGCAGAAAATGCATTAGAAACAGAAGAAGTTGAAAAAGAAGAAAAAAGGAGTTGTAGAAATACGAGAGGAACAAGAACTAGGAGAACAAGAAGAACAAGCAGAAGAAACAGAAGAATAAGAGTAAAAAGCAGAAATAACCAAAGAAATAGCCGAAAAAGCAGAAATAACAGAAAATTAAGCTGCGGAGAAGCAGAAGAATCAGAATAAGAGCAAGAAATTGAAAAAAGAAACAATGCAGAAGAAACAGAAAGATGAAGAAGAAGAAGGAGATGTAGAATTACAAGAAGAACAAGAGGAGCTAGAAGAACAAGACGAACAAGAAGAAGAAACAGGGGAATAAGAGGATAAATCAGAAATAACAGACGAGTAAGCCGAAAAAGCAGAAATAACAAGGATAAGCTGAAAAAGCAGAAATTACAGAATAAGCTGAATATGAAGCAGAGGAAGCAGAAGAAGTAATTGAAAAAGCAAAAAAATGCAGAGGAAACCGAAGAAGATGAAGACGAAGGAGATATTGAAGTGAAAGAAGAACAAGAGAAACTGTAAGTACAAGAGGAAGAAACAGAAGAATCAGAGGAAAAAGCAAAAATAACAGAAGAATGAGCCGAAAAAGCAGCAATAACAGAAGAAAAAGCAGAAATAACAGAAGAAAAAGCTGAAGAAGAAGCAGAAGAAGCAGTAATTGAAAAGCAGAAAATGCATTAGAAACAGTATAAGATGAAGAAGAAGAAGAAGAAGGATATGTAGAACTACTAGAAGAAGTAGAAGAACAAGAAGAACAAGAAGAAGAAACATGGGAATAAGAGGAAAAAGCAGAAATAACAAAAGAATAAGCGAAAAGCAGAAATAACAGGAGAATAAGCCAAAATAGCAGAAATAAGAGAAGAATAAGGTGAAGAAAAAGCTGAAGCAGAAGAAGAAGTAATTGAAAAAGCAGAAAATGCATTAGAAACAGAAGAAGTTGAAAAAGAAGAAAAAAGGAGATGTAGAAATACGAGAGGAACAAGAACTAGGAGACCAAGAAGAACAAGCAGAAGAAACAGAAGAATAAGAGTAAAAAGCAGAAATAACCAAAGAAATAGCCGAAAAAGCAGAAATAACAGAAAATTAAGCTGCGGAGAAGCAGAAGAATCAGAATAAGAGCAAGAAATTGAAACAACAAACAATGCAGAAGAAACAGAAAGATGAAGAAGAAGAAGGAGATGTAGAATTACAAGAAGAACAAGAGGAGCTAGAAGAACAAGACGAACAAGAAGAAGAAACAGGGGAATAAGAGGATAAATCAGAATTAACAGATGAGTAAGCCGAAAAAGCAGAAATAACAAGAATAAGCCGAAAAAGCAGAAATAACAGAATAAGCTGAATATGATGCAGAGGAAGCAGAAGAAGTAAAAGAAAAAGCAAAAATATGCAGAGGAAACCGAAGAAGATGAAGACGAAGGAGATATAGAAGTGAAAGAAGAACAAGAGAAACTGTAAGAACAAGAGGAAGAAACAGAAGAATCAGAGGAAAAAGCAAAAATAACAGAAGAATGAGCCGAAAAAGCAGCAATAACAGAAGAAAAAGCAGAAATAACAGAAGAATAAGCTGAAGAAGAAGCAGAAGAAGCAGTAATTGAAAAGCAGAAAATGCATTAGAAACAGAATAAGATGAAGAAGAAGAAGAAGGAGAAGGATATGTAGAACTACTAGAAGAAGTAGAAGAACAAGAAGAACAAGAAGAAGAAACATGGGAATAAGAGGAAAAAGCAGAAATAACAAAAGAATAAGCGAAAAGCAGAAATAACAGGAGAATAAGCCGAAATAGCAGAAATCAGAGAACAATAAGGTGAAGAAAAAGCTGAAGCAGAAGAAGAAGTAATTGAAAAAGCAGAAAATGCATTAGAAACAGAAGAAGTTGAAAAAGAAGAAAAAAGGAGATGTAGAAATACGAGAGGAACAAGAACTAGGAGACCAAGAAGAACAAGCAGAAGAAACAGAAGAATAAAAGTAAAAAGCAGAAATAACCAAAGAAATAGCCGAAAAAGCAGAAATAACAGAAAATTAAGCTGCGGAGAAACAGAAGAATCAAAATAAGAGCATGAAATTGAAAAAAGAAACAATGCAGAAGAAACAGAAAGATGAAGAAGAAGAAGGAGATGTAGAATTACAAGAAGAACAAGAGGAGCTAGAAGAACAAGACGAACAAGAAGAAGAAACAGGGGAATAAGAGGATAAATCAGAAATAACAGATGAGTAAGCCGAAAAAGCAGAAATAGCAGAATAAGCTGAATATGAAGCAGAGGAAGCAGAAGAATTAATTGAAAAAGCAAAAAAATGCAGAGGAAACCGAAGAAGATGAAGACGAAGGAGATATAGAAGTGAAAGAAGAACAAGAGAAACTGTAAGAACAAGAGGAAGAAACAGAAGAATCAGAGGAAAAAGCAAAAATAACAGAAGAATAAGCCGAAAAAGCAGCAATAACAGAAGAAAAAGCCGAAAAAGCAGAAATAACAGAAGAATGAGCTGAAGAAGAAGCAACAATTGAAAAGCAGAAAATGCATTAGAAACAGAATAAGATGAAGAAGAAGAAGAAGAAGAAGGATATGTAGAACTACAAGAAGAAGTAGAAGAACAAGAAGAACAAGAAGAAGAAACATGGGAATAAGAGGAAAAAGCAGAAATAACAAAAGAATAAGCGAAAAGCAGAAATAACAGGAGAATAAGCCGAAATAGCAGAAATAAGAGCAGAATAAGGTGAAGAAAAAGCTGAAGCAGAAGAAGAAGTAATTGAAAAAGCAGAAAATGCATTAGAAACAGAAGAAGTTGAAAAAGAAGAAAAAAGGAGATGTAGAAATACGAGAGGAACAAGAACTAGGAGAACAAGAAGAACAAGCAGAAGAAACAGAAGAATAAGTGTAAAAAGCAGAAATAACCAAAGAAATAGCCGAAAAAGCAGAAATAACAGAAAATTAAGCTGCGGAGAAGCAGAAGAATCAGAATAAGAGCAAGAAATTGAAACAACAAACAATGCAGAATAAACAGAAAGATGATGAAGAAGAAGGAGATGTAGAATTACAAGAAGAACAAGAGGAGCTAGAAGAACAAGACGAACAAGAAGAAGAAACAGGGGAATAAGAGGATAAATCAGAAATAACAGATGAGTAAGCCGAAAAAGCAGAAATAACAGAATAAGCTGAATATGAAGCAGAGGAAGCAGAAGAAGTAATAGAAAAAGCAAAAATATGCAGAGGAAACCGAAGAAGATGAAGACGAAGGAGATATAGAAGTGAAAGAAGAACAAGAGAAACTGTAAGAACAAGAGGAAGAAACAGAAGAATCAGAGGAAAAAGCAAAAATAACAGAAGAATGAGCCGAAAAAGCAGCAATAACAGAAGAAAAAGCAGAAATAACAGAAGAATAAGCTGAAGAAGAAGCAGAAGAAGCAGTAATTGAAAAGCAGAAAATGCATTAGAAACAGAATAAGATGAAGAAGAAGAAGAAGGAGAAGGATATGTAGAACTACTAGAAGAAGTAGAAGAACAAGAAGAACAAGAAGAAGAAACATGGGAATAAGAGGAAAAAGCAGAAATAACAAAAGAATAAGCGAAAAGCAGAAATAACAGGAGAATAAGCCGAAATAGCAGAAATAAGAAAAGAATAAGGTGAAGAAAAAGCTGAAGCAGAAGAAGAAGTAATTGAAAAAGCAGAAAATGCATTAGAAACAGAAGAAGTTGAAAAAGAAGAAAAAAGGAGATGTAGAAATACGAGAGGAACAAGAACTAGGAGAACAAGAAGAACAAGCAGAAGAAACAGAAGAATAAGAGTAAAAAGCAGAAATAACCAAAGAAATAGCCGAAAAAGCAGAAATAACAGAAAATTAAGCTGCGGAGAAGCAGAAGAATCAGAATAAGAGCAAGAAATTGAAACAACAAACAATGCAGAAGAAACAGAAAGATGATGAAGAAGAAGGAGATGTAGAATTACAAGAAGAACAAGAGGAGCTAGAAGAACAAGACGAACAAGAAGAAGAAACAGGGGAATAAGAGGATAAATCAGAAATAACAGATGAGTAAGCCGAAAAAGCAGAAATAACAAGAATAAGCCGAAAAAGCAGAAATAACAGAATAAGCTGAATATGATGCAGAGGAAGCAGAAGAAGTAATAGAAAAAGCAAAAATATGCAGAGGAAACCGAAGAAGATGAAGACGAAGGAGATATAGAAGTGAAAGAAGAACAAGAGAAACTGAAAGAACAAGAGGAAGAAACAGAAGAATCAGAGGAAAAAGCAAAAATAACCGAAGAATGAGCCGAAAAAGCAGCAATAACAGAAGAAAAAGCAGAAATAACAGAAGAATAAGCTGAAGAAGAAGCAGAAGAAGCAGTAATTGAAAAGCAGAAAATGCATTAGAAACAGAATAAGATGAAGAAGAAGAAGAAGGAGAAGGATATGTAGAACTACTAGAAGAAGTAGAAGAACAAGAAGAACAAGAAGAAGAAACATGGGAATAAGAGGAAAAAGCAGAAATAACAAAAGAATAAGCGAAAAGCAGAAATAACAGGAGAATAAGCCGAAATAGCAGAAATAAGAGAAGAATAAGGTGAAGAAAAAGCTGAAGCAGAAGAAGAAGTAATTGAAAAAGCAGAAAATGCATTAGAAACAGAAGAAGTTGAAAAAGAAGAAAAAAGGAGATGTAGAAATACGAGAGGAACAAGAACTAGGAGACCAAGAAGAACAAGCAGAAGAAACAGAAGAATAAAAGTAAAAAGCAGAAATAACCAAAGAAATAGCCGAAAAAGCAGAAATAACAGAAAATTAAGCTGCGGAGAAACAGAAGAATCAGAATAAGAGCAAGAAATTGAAAAAAGAAACAATGCAGAAGAAACAGAAAGATGAAGAAGAAGAAGGAGATGTAGAATTACAAGAAGAACAAGAGGAGCTAGAAGAACAAGACGAACAAGAAGAAGAAACAGGGGAATAAGAGGATAAATCAGAAATAACAGATGAGTAAGCCGAAAAAGCAGAAATAGCAGAATAGCTGAATATGAAGCAGAGGAAGCAGAAGAAGTAATTGAAAAAGCAAAAAAAATGCAGAGGAAACCGAAGAAGATGAAGACGAAGGAGATATAGAAGTGAAAGAAGAACAAGAGAAACTGTAAGAACAAGAGGAAGAAACAGAAGAATCAGAGGAAAAAGCAAAAATAACAGAAGAATAAGCCGAAAAAGCAGCAATAACAGAAGATAAAGCCGAAAAAGCAGAAATAACAGAAGAATGAGCTGAAGAAGAAGCAACAATTGAAAAGCAGAAAATGCATTAGAAACAGAATAAGATGAAGAATAAGAAGAAGAAGAAGGATATGTAGAACTACAAGAAGAAGTAGAAGAACAAGAAGAACAAGAAGAAGAAACATGGGAATAAGAGGAAAAAGCAGAAATAACAAAAGAATAAGCGAAAAGCAGAAATAACAGGAGAATAAGCCGAAATAGCTGAAATCAGAGAACAATAAGGTGAAGAAAAAGCTGAAGCAGAAGAAGTAAGTGAAAAAGCAGAAAATGCATTAGAAACAGAAGAAGTTGAAAAAGAAGAAAAAAGGAGTTGTAGAAATACGAGAGGAACAAGAACTAGGAGAACAAGAAGAACAAGCAGAAGAAACAGAAGAATAAGAGTAAAAAGCAGAAATAACCAAAGAAATAGCCGAAAAAGCAGAAATAACAGAAAATTAAGCTGCGGAGAAGCAGAAGAATCAGAATAAGAGCAAGAAATTGAAAAAAGAAACAATGCAGAAGAAACAGAAAGATGAAGAAGAAGAAGGAGATGTAGAATTACAAGAAGAACAAGAGGAGCTAGAAGAACAAGACGAACAAGAAGAAGAAACAGGGGAATAAGAGGATAAATCAGAAATAACAGACGAGTAAGCCGAAAAAGCAGAAATAACAAGGATAAGCTGAAAAAGCAGAAATTACAGAATAAGCTGAATATGAAGCAGAGGAAGCAGAAGAAGTAATTGAAAAAGCAAAAAAATGCAGAGGAAACCGAAGAAGATGAAGACGAAGGAGATATTGAAGTGAAAGAAGAACAAGAGAAACTGTAAGTACAAGAGGAAGAAACAGAAGAATCAGAGGAAAAAGCAAAAATAACAGAAGAATGAGCCGAAAAAGCAGCAATAACAGAAGAAAAAGCAGAAATAACAGAAGAAAAAGCTGAAGAAGAAGCAGAAGAAGCAGTAATTGAAAAGCAGAAAATGCATTAGAAACAGTATAAGATGAAGAAGAAGAAGAAGAAGGATATGTAGAACTACTAGAAGAAGTAGAAGAACAAGAAGAACAAGAAGAAGAAACATGGGAATAAGAGGAAAAAGCAGAAATAACAAAAGAATAAGCGAAAAGCAGAAATAACAGGAGAATAAGCCAAAATAGCAGAAATAAGAGAAGAATAAGGTGAAGAAAAAGCTGAAGCAGAAGAAGAAGTAATTGAAAAAGCAGAAAATGCATTAGAAACAGAAGAAGTTGAAAAAGAAGAAAAAAGGAGATGTAGAAATACGAGAGGAACAAGAACTAGGAGACCAAGAAGAACAAGCAGAAGAAACAGAAGAATAAGAGTAAAAAGCAGAAATAACCAAAGAAATAGCCGAAAAAGCAGAAATAACAGAAAATTAAGCTGCGGAGAAGCAGAAGAATCAGAATAAGAGCAAGAAATTGAAACAACAAACAATGCAGAAGAAACAGAAAGATGAAGAAGAAGAAGGAGATGTAGAATTACAAGAAGAACAAGAGGAGCTAGAAGAACAAGACGAACAAGAAGAAGAAACAGGGGAATAAGAGGATAAATCAGAATTAACAGATGAGTAAGCCGAAAAAGCAGAAATAACAAGAATAAGCCGAAAAAGCAGAAATAACAGAATAAGCTGAATATGATGCAGAGGAAGCAGAAGAAGTAAAAGAAAAAGCAAAAATATGCAGAGGAAACCGAAGAAGATGAAGACGAAGGAGATATAGAAGTGAAAGAAGAACAAGAGAAACTGTAAGAACAAGAGGAAGAAACAGAAGAATCAGAGGAAAAAGCAAAAATAACAGAAGAATGAGCCGAAAAAGCAGCAATAACAGAAGAAAAAGCAGAAATAACAGAAGAATAAGCTGAAGAAGAAGCAGAAGAAGCAGTAATTGAAAAGCAGAAAATGCATTAGAAACAGAATAAGATGAAGAAGAAGAAGAAGGAGAAGGATATGTAGAACTACTAGAAGAAGTAGAAGAACAAGAAGAACAAGAAGAAGAAACATGGGAATAAGAGGAAAAAGCAGAAATAACAAAAGAATAAGCGAAAAGCAGAAATAACAGGAGAATAAGCCGAAATAGCAGAAATCAGAGAACAATAAGGTGAAGAAAAAGCTGAAGCAGAAGAAGAAGTAATTGAAAAAGCAGAAAATGCATTAGAAACAGAAGAAGTTGAAAAAGAAGAAAAAAGGAGATGTAGAAATACGAGAGGAACAAGAACTAGGAGACCAAGAAGAACAAGCAGAAGAAACAGAAGAATAAAAGTAAAAAGCAGAAATAACCAAAGAAATAGCCGAAAAAGCAGAAATAACAGAAAATTAAGCTGCGGAGAAACAGAAGAATCAAAATAAGAGCATGAAATTGAAAAAAGAAACAATGCAGAAGAAACAGAAAGATGAAGAAGAAGAAGGAGATGTAGAATTACAAGAAGAACAAGAGGAGCTAGAAGAACAAGACGAACAAGAAGAAGAAACAGGGGAATAAGAGGATAAATCAGAAATAACAGATGAGTAAGCCGAAAAAGCAGAAATAGCAGAATAAGCTGAATATGAAGCAGAGGAAGCAGAAGAATTAATTGAAAAAGCAAAAAAATGCAGAGGAAACCGAAGAAGATGAAGACGAAGGAGATATAGAAGTGAAAGAAGAACAAGAGAAACTGTAAGAACAAGAGGAAGAAACAGAAGAATCAGAGGAAAAAGCAAAAATAACAGAAGAATAAGCCGAAAAAGCAGCAATAACAGAAGAAAAAGCCGAAAAAGCAGAAATAACAGAAGAATGAGCTGAAGAAGAAGCAACAATTGAAAAGCAGAAAATGCATTAGAAACAGAATAAGATGAAGAAGAAGAAGAAGAAGAAGGATATGTAGAACTACAAGAAGAAGTAGAAGAACAAGAAGAACAAGAAGAAGAAACATGGGAATAAGAGGAAAAAGCAGAAATAACAAAAGAATAAGCGAAAAGCAGAAATAACAGGAGAATAAGCCGAAATAGCAGAAATAAGAGCAGAATAAGGTGAAGAAAAAGCTGAAGCAGAAGAAGAAGTAATTGAAAAAGCAGAAAATGCATTAGAAACAGAAGAAGTTGAAAAAGAAGAAAAAAGGAGATGTAGAAATACGAGAGGAACAAGAACTAGGAGAACAAGAAGAACAAGCAGAAGAAACAGAAGAATAAGTGTAAAAAGCAGAAATAACCAAAGAAATAGCCGAAAAAGCAGAAATAACAGAAAATTAAGCTGCGGAGAAGCAGAAGAATCAGAATAAGAGCAAGAAATTGAAACAACAAACAATGCAGAATAAACAGAAAGATGATGAAGAAGAAGGAGATGTAGAATTACAAGAAGAACAAGAGGAGCTAGAAGAACAAGACGAACAAGAAGAAGAAACAGGGGAATAAGAGGATAAATCAGAAATAACAGATGAGTAAGCCGAAAAAGCAGAAATAACAGAATAAGCTGAATATGAAGCAGAGGAAGCAGAAGAAGTAATAGAAAAAGCAAAAATATGCAGAGGAAACCGAAGAAGATGAAGACGAAGGAGATATAGAAGTGAAAGAAGAACAAGAGAAACTGTAAGAACAAGAGGAAGAAACAGAAGAATCAGAGGAAAAAGCAAAAATAACAGAAGAATGAGCCGAAAAAGCAGCAATAACAGAAGAAAAAGCAGAAATAACAGAAGAATAAGCTGAAGAAGAAGCAGAAGAAGCAGTAATTGAAAAGCAGAAAATGCATTAGAAACAGAATAAGATGAAGAAGAAGAAGAAGGAGAAGGATATGTAGAACTACTAGAAGAAGTAGAAGAACAAGAAGAACAAGAAGAAGAAACATGGGAATAAGAGGAAAAAGCAGAAATAACAAAAGAATAAGCGAAAAGCAGAAATAACAGGAGAATAAGCCGAAATAGCAGAAATAAGAGAAGAATAAGGTGAAGAAAAAGCTGAAGCAGAAGAAGAAGTAATTGAAAAAGCAGAAAATGCATTAGAAACAGAAGAAGTTGAAAAAGAAGAAAAAAGGAGATGTAGAAATACGAGAGGAACAAGAACTAGGAGACCAAGAAGAACAAGCAGAAGAAACAGAAGAATAAGAGTAAAAAGCAGAAATAACCAAAGAAATAGCCGAAAAAGTAGAAATAACAGAAAATTAAGCTGCGGAAGAAGCAGAAGAACCAGAATAAGAGCAAGAAATTGAAACAACAAACAATGCAAAAGAAACAGAAAGATGATGAAGAAGAAGGAGATGTAGAATTACAAGAAGAACAAGAGGAGCTAGAAGAACAAGACGAACAAGAAGAAGAAACAGGGGAATAAGAGGATAAATCAGAAATAACAGATGAGTAAGCCGAAAAAGCAGAAATAACAAGAATAAGCCGAAAAAGCAGAAATTACAGAATAAGCTGAATATGAAGCAGAGGAAGCAGAAGAAGTAATTGAAAAAGCAAAAAAATGCAGAGGAAACCGAAGAAGATGAAGACGAAGGAGATATAGAAGTGAAAGAAGAACAAGAGAAACTGTAAGAACAAGAGGAAGAAACAGAAGAATCAGAGGAAAAAGCAAAAATAACAGAAGAATGAGCTGAAAAAGCAGCAATAACAGAAGAAAAAGCAGAAATAACAGAAGAATAAGCTGAAGAAGAAGCAGAAGAAGCAGTAATTGAAAAGCAGAAAATGCATTAGAAACAGAATAAGATGAAGAAGAAGAAGAAGGAGAAGGATACGTAGAACTACTATAAGAAGTAGAAGAACAAGAAGAACAAGAAGAAGAAACATGGGAATAAGAGGAAAAAGCAGAAATAACCAAAGAATAAGCGAAAAGCAGAAATAACAGGAGAATAAGCCGAAATTGCAGAAATAAGAGAAGAATAAGGTGAAGAAAAAGCTGAAGCAGAAGAAGAAGTAATTGAAAAAGCAGAAAATGCTTTAGAAACAGAAGAAGTTGAAAAAGAAGAAAAAAGGAGATGTAGAAATACGAGAGGAACAAGAACTAGGAGACCAAGAAGAACAAGCAGAAGAAACAGAAGAATAAGAGTAAAAAGCAGAAATAACCAAAGAAATAGCCGAAAATGCAGAAATAACAGAAAATTAAGCTGCGGAGAAGCAGAAGAATCAGAATAAGAGCAAGAAATTGAAACAACAATCAATGCAGAAGAAACAGAAAGATAATGAAGAAGAAGCAGATGTAGAATTACAAGAAGAACAAGAGGAGCTAGAAGAACAAGACGAACAAGAAGAAGAAACAGGGGAATAAGAGGATAAATCAGAAATAACAGATGAGTAAGCCGAAAAAGCAGAAATAACAAGAATAAGCCGAAAAAGCAGAAATAACAGAATAAGCTGAATATGATGCAGAGGAAGCAGAAGAAGTAATAGAAAAAGCAAAAATATGCAGAGGAAACCGAAGAAGATGAAGACGAAGGAGATATAGAAGTGAAAGAAGAACAAGAGAAACTGTAAGAACAAGAGGAAGAAACAGAAGAATCAGAGGAAAAAGCAAAAATAACAGAAGAATGAGCCGAAAAAGCAGCAATAACAGAAGAAAAAGCAGAAATAACAGAAGAATAAGCTGAAGAAGAAGCAGAAGAAGCAGTAATTGAAAAGCAGAAAATGCATTAGAAACAGAATAAGATGAAGAAGAAGAGGAAGGAGAAGGATATGTAGAACTACTAGAAGAAGTAGAAGAACAAGAAGAACAAGAAGAAGAAACAAGGGAATAAGAGGAAAAAGCAGAAATAACCAAAGAATAAGCGAAAAGCAGAAATAACAGGAGAATAAGCCGAAATAGCAGAAATAAGAGAAGAATAAGGTGAAGAAAAAGCTGAAGCAGAAGAAGAAGTAATTGAAAAAGCGGAAAATGCATTAGAAACAGAAGAAGTTGAAAAAGAAGAAAAAAGGAGATGTAGAAATACGAGAGGAACAAGAACTAGGAGACCAAGAAGAACAAGCAGAAGAAACAGAAGAATAAGAGTAAAAAGCAGAAATAACCAAAGAAATAGACGAAAAAGCAGAAATAACAGAAAATTAAGCTGCGGAGAAGCAGAAGAATCAGAATAAGAGCAAGAAATTGAAAAAAGAAACAATGCAGAAGAAACAGAAAGATGAAGAAGAAGAAGGAGATGTAGAATTACAAGAAGAACAAGAGGAGCTAGAAGAACAAGACGAACAAGAAGAAGAAACAGGGGAATAAGAGGATAAATCAGAAATAACAGATGAGTAAGCCGAAAAAGCAGAAATAACAGAATAAGCTGAATATGAAGCAGAGGAAGCAGAAGAAGTAATTGAAAAAGCAAAAAAATGCAGAGGAAACCGAAGAAGATGAAGACGAAGGAGATATAGAAGTGAAAGAAGAACAAGAGAAACTGTAAGAACAAGAGGAAGAAAGAGAAGAATATGAGGAAAAAGCAAAAATAACAGAAGAATAAGCCGAAAAAGCAGCAATAACAGAAGAAAAATCCGAAAAAGCAGAAATAACAGAAGAATGAGCTGAAGAAGAAGCAACAATTGAAAAGCAGAAAATGCATTAGAAACAGAATAAGATGAAGAAGAAGAAGAAGAAGAAGGATATGTAGAACTACAAGAAGAAGTAGAAGAACAAGAAGAACAAGAAGAAGAAACATGGGAATAAGAGGAAAAAGCAGAAATAACAAAAGAATAAGCGAAAAGCAGAAATAACAGGAGAATAAGCCGAAATAGCAGAAATAAGAGAAGAATAAGGTGAAGAAAGAGCTGAAGCAGAAGAAGAAGTAATTGAAAAAGCAGAAAATGCATTAGAAACAGAAGAAGTTGAAAAAGAAGAAAAAAGGAGATGTAGAAATACGAGAGGAACAAGAACTAGGAGACCAAGAAGAACAAGCAGAAGAAACAGAAGAATAAGAGTAAAAAGCAGAAATAACCAAAGAAATAGCCGAAAATGCAGAAATAACAGAAAATTAAGCTGCGGAGAAGCAGAAGAATCAGAATAAGAGCAAGAAATTGAAACAACAATCAATGCAGAAGAAACAGAAAGATGATGAAGAAGAAGGAGATGTAGAATTACAAGAAGAACAAGAGGAGCTAGAAGAACAAGACGAACAAGAAGAAGAAACAGGGGAATAAGAGGATAAATCAGAAATAACAGATGAGTAAGCCGAAAAAGCAGAAATAACAAGAATAAGCCGAAAAAGCAGAAATAACAGAATAAGCTGAATATGATGCAGAGGAAGCAGAAGAAGTAATAGAAAAAGCAAAAATATGCAGAGGAAACCGAAGAAGATGAAGACGAAGGAGATATAGAAGTGAAAGAAGAACAAGAGAAACTGTAAGAACAAGAGGAAGAAACAGAAGAATCAGAGGAAAAAGCAAAAATAACAGAAGAATGAGCCGAAAAAGCAGCAATAACAGAAGAAAAAGCAGAAATAACAGAAGAATAAGCTGAAGAAGAAGCAGAAGAAGCAGTAATTGAAAAGCAGAAAATGCATTAGAAACAGAATAAGATGAAGAAGAAGAAGAAGGAGAAGGATATGTAGAACTACTAGAAGAAATAGAAGAACAAGAAGAACAAGAAGAAGAAACATGGGAATAAGAGGAAAAAGCAGAAATAACAAAAGAATAAGCGAAAAGCAGAAATAACAGGAGAATAAGCCGAAATAGCAGAAATAAGAGAAGAATAAGGTGAAGAAAAAGCTGAAGCAGAAGAAGAAGTAATTGAAAAAGCAGAAAATGCATTAGAAACAGAAGTTGAAAAAGAAGAAAAAAGGAGATGTAGAAATACGAGAGGAACAAGAACTAGGAGACCAAGAAGAACAAGCAGAAGAAACAGAAGAATAAGAGTAAAAAGCAGAAATAACCAAAGAAATAGCCGAAAAAGCAGAAATAACAGAAAATTAAGCTGCGGAGAAGCAGAAGAATCAGAATAAGAGCAAGAAATTGAAAAAAGAAACAATGCAGAAGAAACAGAAAGATGAAGAAGAAGAAGGAGATGTAGAATTACAAGAAGAACAAGAGGAGCTAGAAGAACAAGACGAACAAGAAGAAGAAACAGGGGAATAAGAGGATAAATCAGAAATAACAGATGAGTAAGCCGAAAAAGCAGAAATAACAGAATAAGCTGAATATGAAGCAGAGGAAGCAGAAGAAGTAATTGAAAAAGTAAAAAAATGCAGAGGAAACCGAAGAAGATGAAGACGAAGGAGATATAGAAGTGAAAGAAGAACAAGAGAAACTGTAAGAACAAGAGGAAGAAACAGAAGAATATGAGGAAAAAGCAAAAATCACAGAAGAATAAGCCGAAAAAGCAGCAATAACAGAAGAAAAAGCCGAAAAAGCAGAAATAACAGAAGAATGAGCTGAAGAAGAAGCAACAATTGAAAAGCAGAAAATGCATTAGAAACAGAATAAGATGAAGAAGAAGAAGAAGAAGAAGGATATGTAGAACTACAAGAAGAAGTAGAAGAACAAGAAGAACAAGAAGAAGAAACATGGGAATAAGAGGAAAAAGCAGAAATAACAAAAGAATAAGCGAAAAGCAGAAATAACAGGAGAATAAGCCGAAATAGCAGAAATAAGAGAAGAATAAGGTGAAGAAAGAGCTGAAGCAGAAGAAGAAGTAATTGAAAAAGCAGAAAATGCATTAGAAACAGAAGAAGTTGAAAAAGAAGAAAAAAGGAGATGTAGAAATACGAGAGGAACAAGAACTAGGAGACCAAGAAGAACAAGCAGAAGAAACAGAAGAATAAGAGTAAAAAGCAGAAATAACCAAAGAAATAGCCGAAAATGCAGAAATAACAGAAAATTAAGCTGCGGAGAAGCAGAAGAATCAGAATAAGAGCAAGAAATTGAAACAACAATCAATGCAGAAGAAACAGAAAGATGATGAAGAAGAAGGAGATGTAGAATTACAAGAAGAACAAGAGGAGCTAGAAGAACAAGACGAACAAGAAGAAGAAACAGGGGAATAAGAGGATAAATCAGAAATAACAGATGAGTAAGCCGAAAAAGCAGAAATAACAAGAATAAGCCGAAAAAGCAGAAATAACAGAATAAGCTGAATATGATGCAGAGGAAGCAGAAGAAGTAATAGAAAAAGCAAAAATATGCAGAGGAAACCGAAGAAGATGAAGACGAAGGAGATATAGAAGTGAAAGAAGAAAAAGAGAAACTGTAAGAACAAGAGGAAGAAACAGAAGAATCAGAGGAAAAAGCAAAAATAACAGAAGAATGAGCCGAAAAAGCAGCAATAACAGAAGAAAAAGCAGAAATAACAGAAGAATAAGCTGAAGAAGAAGCAGAAGAAGCAGTAATTGAAAAGCAGAAAATGCATTAGAAACAGAATAAGATGAAGAAGAAGAAGAAGGAGAAGGATATGTAGAACTACTAGAAGAAGTAGAAGAACAAGAAGAACAAGAAGAAGAAACATGGGAATAAGAGGAAAAAGCAGAAATAACAAAAGAATAAGCGAAAAGCAGAAATAACAGGAGAATAAGCCGAAATAGCAGAAATAAGAGAAGAATAAGGTGAAGAAAAAGCTGAAGCAGAAGAAGAAGTAATTGAAAAAGCAGAAAATGCATTAGAAACAGATGATGTCGAAAAAGAAGAAAAAAGGAGATGTAGAAATACGAGAGGAACAAGAACTAGGAGACCAAGAAGAACAAGCAGAAGAAACAGAAGAATAAGAGTAAAAAGCAGAAATAACCAAAGAAATAGCCGAAAAAGCAGAAATAACAGAAAATTAAGCTGCGGAGAAGCAGAAGAATCAGAATACGAGCAAGAAATTGAAAAAAGAAACAATGCAGAAGAAACAGAAAGATGAAGAAGAAGAAGGAGATGTAGAATTACAAGAAGAACAAGAGGAGCTAGAAGAACAAGACGAACAAGAAGAAGAAACAGGGGAATAAGAGGATAAATCAGAAATAACAGATGAGTAAGCCGAAAAAGCAGAAATAACAGAATAAGCTGAATATGAAGCAGAGGAAGCAGAAGAAGTAATTGAAAAAGCAAAAAAATGCAGAGGAAACCGAAGAAGATGAAGACGAAGGAGATATATAAGTGAAAGAAGAACAAGAGAAACTGTAAGAACAAGAGGAAGAAACAGAAGAATCAGAGGAAAAAGCAAAAATAACAGAAGAATGAGCCGAAAAAGCAGCAATAACAGAAGAAAAAGCAGAAATAACAGAAGAATAAGCTGAAGAAGAAGCAGAAGAAGCAGTAATTGAAAAGCAGAAAATGCATTAGAAAGAGAATAAGATGAAGAAGAAGAAGAAGTAGAAGGATATGTAGAACTACTAGAAGAAGTAGAAGAACAAGAAGAACAAGAAGAAGAAACATGGGAATAAGAGGAAAAAGCAGAAATAACAAAAGAAGAAGCGAATAGCAGAAATAACAGGAGAATAAGCCGAAATAGCAGAAATAAGAGAAGAATAAGGTGAAGAAAAAGCTGAAGCAGAAGAAGAAGTAATTGAAAAAGCAGAAAATGCATTAGAAACAGAAGAAGTTGAAAAAGAAGAAAAAAGGAGATGTAGAAATACGAGAGGAACAAGAACTAGGAGACCAAGAAGAACAAGCAGAAGAAACAGAAGAATAAAAGTAAAAAGCAGAAATAACCAAAGAAATAGCCGAAAAAGCAGAAATAACAGAAAATTAAGCTGCGGAGAAGCAGAAGAATCAGAATAAGAGCAAGAAATTGAAAAAAGAAACAATGCAGAAGAAACAGAAAGATGAAGAAGAAGAAGGAGATGTAGAATTACAAGAAGAACAAGAGGAGCTAGAAGAACAAGACGAACAAGAAGAAGAAACAGGGGAATAAGAGGATAAATCAGAAATAACAGATGAGTAAGCCGAAAAAGCAGAAATAACAGAATAAGCTGAATATGAAGCAGAGGAAGCAGAAGAAGTAATTGAAAAAGCAAAAAAATGCAGAGGAAACCGAAGAAGATGAAGACGAAGGAGATATAGAAGTGAAAGAAGAACAAGAGAAACTGTAAGAACAAGAGGAAGAAACAGAAGAATCAGAGGAAAAAGCAAAAATAACAGAAGAATAAGCCGAAAAAGCAGCAATAACAGAAGAAAAAGCCGAAAAAGCAGAAATAACAGAAGAATGAGCTGAAGAAGAAGCAACAATTGAAAAGCAGAAAATGCATTAGAAACAGAATAAGATGAAGAAGAAGAAGAAGAAGGATATGTAGAACTACAAGAAGAAGTAGAAGAACAAGAAGAACAAGAAGAAGAAACATGGGAATAAGACGAAAAAGCAGAAATAACAAAAGAATAAGCGAAAAGCAGAAATAACAGGAGAATAAGCCGAAATAGGAGAAATAAGAGAAGAATAAGGTGAAGAAAAAGCTGAAGCAGAAGAAGAAGTAATTGAAAAAGCAGAAAATGCATTAGAAACAGAAGAAGTTGAAAAAGAAGAAAAAAGGAGATGTAGAAATACGAGAGGAACAAGAACTAGGAGAACAAGAAGAACAAGCAGAAGAAACAAAAGAATAAGAGTAAAAAGCAGAAATAACCAAAGAAATAGCCGAAAAAGCAGAAATAACAGAAAATTAAGCTGCGGAGAAGCAGAAGAATCAGAATAAGAGCAAGAAATTGAAACAACAAACAATGCAGAAGAAACAGAAAGATGATGAAGAAGAAGGAGATGTAGAATTACAAGAAGAACAAGAGGAGCTAGAAGAACAAGACGAACAAGAAGAAGAAACAGGGGAATAAGAGGATAAATCAGAAATAACAGATGAGTAAGCCGAAAAAGCAGAAATAACAAGAATAAGCCGAAAAAGCAGAAATAACAGAATAAGCTGAATATGATGCAGAGGAAGCAGAAGAAGTAATAGAAAAAGAAAAATATGCAGAGGAAACCGAAGAAGATGACGACGAAGGAGATATAGAAGTGAAAGAAGAACAAGAGAAACTGTAAGAACAAGAGGAAGAAACAGAAGAATCAGAGGAAAAAGCAAAAATAACTGAAGAATGAGCCGAAAAAGCAGCAATAACAGAAGAAAAAGCAGAAATAACAGAAGAATAAGCTGAAGAAGAAGCAGAAGAAGCAGTAATTGAAAAGCAGAAAATGCATTAGAAACAGAATAAGATGAAGAAGAAGAAGAATGAGAAGCATATGTAGAACTACTAGAAGAAGTAGAAGAACAAGAAGAACAAGAAGAAGAAACATGGGAATAAGAGGAAAAAGCAGAAATAACAAAAGAATAGGCGAAAAGCAGAAATAACAGGAGAATAAGCCGAAATAGCAGAAATAAGAGAAGAATAAGGTGAAGAAAAAGCTGAAGCAGAAGAAGAAGTAATTGAAAAAGCAGAAAATGCATTAGAAACAGAAGAAGTTGAAAAAGAAGAAAAAAGGAGATGTAGAAATACGAGAGGAACAAGAACTAGGAGAACAAGAAGAACAAGCAGAAGAAACAGAAGAATAAGAGTAAAAAGCAGAAATAACCAAAGAAATAGCCGAAAAAGCAGAAATAACAGAAAATTAAGCTGCGGAGAAGCAGAAGAATCAGAATAAGAGCAAGAAATTGAAACAACAAACAATGCAGAAGAAACAGAAAGATGAAGAAGAAGAAGGAGATGTAGAATTACAAGAAGAACAAGAGGAGCTAGATGAACAAGACGAACAAGAAGAAGAAACAGGGGAATAAGAGGATAAATCAGAAATAACAGATGAGTAAGCCGAAAAAGCAGAAATAACAAGAATAAGCCGAAAAAGCAGAAATAACGAATAAGCTGAATATGAAGCAGAGGAAGCAGGAGAAGTAATTGAAAAAGCAAAAATATGCAGAGGAAACCGAAGAAGATGAAGACGAAGGAGATATAGAAGTGAAAGAAGAACAAGAGAAACTGTAAGAACAAGAGGAAGAAACAGAAGAATCAGAGGAAAAAGCAAAAATAACAGAAGAATAAGCCGAAAAAGCAGCAATAACAGAAGAAAAAGCAGAAATAACAGAAGAATAAGCTGAAGAAGAAGCAGAAGAAGCAGTAATTGAAAAGCAGAAAATGCATTAGAAACAGAATAAGATGAAGAAGAAGAAGAAGGAGAAGGATATGTAGAACTACTAGAAGAAGTAGAAGAACAAGAAGAACAAGAAGAAGAAACATGGGAATAAGAGGAAAAAGCAGAAATAACAAAAGAATAAGCGAAAAGCAGAAATAACAGGAGAATAAGCCGAAATAGCAGAAATAAGAGCAGAATAAGGTGAAGAAAAAGCTGAAGCAGAAGAAGAAGTAATTGAAAAAGCAGAAAATGCATTAGAAACAGAAGAAGTTGAAAAAGAAGAAAAAAGGAGATGTAGAAATACGAGAGGAACAAGAACTAGGAGACCAAGAAGAACAAGCAGAAGAAACAGAAGAATAAAAGTAAAAAGCAGAAATAACCAAAGAAATAGCCGAAAAAGCAGAAATAACAGAAAATTAAGCTGCGGAGAAGCAGAAGAATCAGAATAAGAGCAAGAAATTGAAAAAAGAAACAATGCAGAAGAAACAGAAAGATGAAGAAGAAGAAGGAGATGTAGAATTACAAGAAGAACAAGAGGAGCTAGAAGAACAAGACGAACAAGAAGAAGAAACAGGGGAATAAGAGGATAAATCAGAAATAACAGATGAGTAAGCCGAAAAAGCAGAAATAACAGAATAAGCTGAATATGAAGCAGAGGAAGCAGAAGAAGTAATTGAAAAAGCAAAAAAATGCAGAGGAAACCGAAGAAGATGAAGACGAAGGAGATATAGAAGTGAAAGAAGAACAAGAGAAACTGTAAGAACAAGAGGAAGAAACAGAAGAATCAGAGGAAAAAGCAAAAATAACAGAAGAATAAGCCGAAAAAGCAGCAATAACAGAAGAAAAAGCCGAAAAAGCAGAAATAACAGAAGAATGAGCTGAAGAAGAAGCAACAATTGAAAAGCAGAAAATGCATTAGAAACAGAATAAGATGAAGAAGAAGAAGAAGAAGGATATGTAGAACTACAAGAAGAAGTAGAAGAACAAGAAGAACAAGAAGAAGAAACATGGGAATAAGACGAAAAAGCAGAAATAACAAAAGAATAAGCGAAAAGCAGAAATAACAGGAGAATAAGCCGAAATAGGAGAAATAAGAGAAGAATAAGGTGAAGAAAAAGCTGAAGCAGAAGAAGAAGTAATTGAAAAAGCAGAAAATGCATTAGAAACAGAAGAAGTTGAAAAAGAAGAAAAAAGGAGATGTAGAAATACGAGAGGAACAAGAACTAGGAGAACAAGAAGAACAAGCAGAAGAAACAAAAGAATAAGAGTAAAAAGCAGAAATAACCAAAGAAATAGCCGAAAAAGCAGAAATAACAGAAAATTAAGCTGCGGAGAAGCAGAAGAATCAGAATAAGAGCAAGAAATTGAAACAACAAACAATGCAGAAGAAACAGAAAGATGATGAAGAAGAAGGAGATGTAGAATTACAAGAAGAACAAGAGGAGCTAGAAGAACAAGACGAACAAGAAGAAGAAACAGGGGAATAAGAGGATAAATCAGAAATAACAGATGAGTAAGCCGAAAAAGCAGAAATAACAAGAATAAGCCGAAAAAGCAGAAATAACAGAATAAGCTGAATATGATGCAGAGGAAGCAGAAGAAGTAATAGAAAAAGAAAAATATGCAGAGGAAACCGAAGAAGATGAAGACGAAGGAGATATAGAAGTGAAAGAAGAACAAGAGAAACTGTAAGAACAAGAGGAAGAAACAGAAGAATCAGAGGAAAAAGCAAAAATAACAGAAGAATAAGCCGAAAATGCAGCAATAACAGAAGAAAAAGCCGAAAAAGCAGAAATAACAGAAGAATGAGCTGAAGAAGAAGCAACAATTGAAAAGCAGAAAATGCATTAGAAACAGAATAAGATGAAGAAGAAGAAGAAGAAGAAGGATATGTAGAACTACAAGAAGAAGTAGAAGAACAAGAAGAACAAGAAGAAGAAACATCGAATAAGACGAAAAAGCAGAAATAACAAAAGAATAAGCGAAAAGCAGAAATAACAGGAGAATAAGCCGAAATAGGAGAAATAAGAGAAGAATAAGGTGAAGAAAAAGCTGAAGCAGAAGAAGAAGTAATTGAAAAAGCAGAAAATGCATTAGAAACAGAAGAAGTTGAAAAAGAAGAAAAAAGGAGATGTAGAAATACGAGAGGAACAAGAACTAGGAGAACAAGAAGAACCAGCAGAAGAAACAGAAGAATAAGAGTAAAAAGCAGAAATAACCAAAGAAATAGCCGAAAAAGCAGAAATAACAGAATATTAAGCTGCGGAGAAGCAGAAGAATCAGAATAAGAGCAAGAAATTGAAACAACAAACAATGCAGAAGAAACAGAAAGATGATGAAGAAGAAGGAGATGTAGAATTACAAGAAGAACAAGAGGAGCTAGAAGAACAAGACGAACAAGAAGAAGAAACAGGGGAATAAGAGGATAAATCAGAAATAACAGATGAGTAAGCCGAAAAAGCAGAAATAACAAGAATAAGCCGAAAAAGCAGAAATAACAGAATAAGCTGAATATGAAACAGAGGAAGCAGAAGAAGTAATAGAAAAAGCAAAAATATGCAGAGGAAACCGAAGAAGATGAAGACGAAGGAGATATAGAAGTGAAAGAAGAACAAGAGAAACTGTAAGAACAAGAGGAAGAAACAGAAGAATCAGAGGAAAAAGCAAAAATAACAGAAGAATGAGCCGAAAAAGCAGCAATAACAGAAGAAAAAGCAGAAATAACAGAAGAATAAGCTGAAGAAGAAGCAGAAGAAGCAGTAATTGAAAAGCAGAAAATGCATTAGAAACAGAATAAGATGAAGAAGAAGAAGAAGGAGAAGGATATGTAGAACTACTAGAAGAAGTAGAAGAACAAGAAGAACAAGAAGAAGAAACATGGGAATAAGAGGAAAAAGCAGAAATAACAAAAGAATAAGCGAAAAGCAGAAATAACAGGAGAATAAGCGGAAATAGCAGAAATAAGAGAAGAATAAGGTGAAGAAAAAGCTGAAGCAGAAGAAGAAGTAATTGAAAAAGAGAAAATGCATTAGAAACAGAAGAAGTTGAAAAAGAAGAAAAAAGGAGATGTAGAAATACGAGAGGAACAAGAACTAGGAGACCAAGAAGAACAAGCAGAAGAAACAGAAGAATAAGAGTAAAAAGCAGAAATAACCAAAGAAATAGCCGAAAAAGCAGAAATAACAGAAAATTAAGCTGCGGAGAAGCAGAAGAATCAGAATAAGAGCAAGAAATTGAAAAAAGAAACAATGCAGAAGAAACAGAAAGATGAAGAAGAAGAAGGAGATGTAGAATTACAAGAAGAACAAGAGGAGCTAGAAGAACAAGACGAACAAGAAGAAGAAACAGGGGAATAAGAGGATAAATCAGAAATAACAGATGAGTAAGCCGAAAAAGCAGAAATAACAGAATAAGCTGAATATGAAGCAGAGGAAGCAGAAGAAGTAATTGAAAAAGCAAAAAAATGCAGAGGAAACCGAAGAAGATGAAGACGAAGGAGATATAGAAGTGAAAGAAGAACAAGAGAAACTGTAAGAACAAGAGGAAGAAACAGAAGAATCAGAGGAAAAAGCAAAAATAACAGAAGAATAAGCCGAAAAAGCAGCAATAACAGAAGAAAAAGCCGAAAAAGCAGAAATAACAGAAGAATGAGCTGAAGAAGAAGCAACAATTGAAAAGCAGAAAATGCATTAGAAACAGAATAAGATGAAGAAGAAGAAGAAGGATATGTAGAACTACAAGAAGAAGTAGAAGAACAAGAAGAACAAGAAGAAGAAACATGGGAATAAGAGGAAAAAGCAGAAATAACAAAAGAATAAGCGAAAAGCAGAAATAACAGGAGAATAAGCCGAAATAGGAGAAATAAGAGAAGAATAACGTGAAGAAAAAGCTTAAGCAGAAGAAGAAGTAATTGAAAAAGCAGAAAATGCATTAGAAACAGAAGTAGTTGAAAAAGAAGAAAAAAGGAGATGTAGAAATACGAGAGGAACAAGAACTAGGAGAACAAGAAGAACCAGCAGAAGAAACAGAAGAATAAGAGTAAAAAGCAGAAATAACCAAAGAAATAGCCGAAAAAGCAGAAATAACAGAATATTAAGCTGCGGAGAAGCAGAAGAATCAGAATAAGAGCAAGAAATTGAAACAACAAACAATGCAGAAGAAACAGAAAGATGATGAAGAAGAAGGAGATGTAGAATTACAAGAAGAACAAGAGGAGCTAGAAGAACAAGACGAACAAGAAGAAGAAACAGGGGAATAAGAGGATAAATCAGAAATAACAGATGAGTAAGCCGAAAAAGCAGAAATAACAAGAATAAGCCGAAAAAGCAGAAATAACAGAATAAGCTGAATATGAAACAGAGGAAGCAGAAGAAGTAATAGAAAAAGCAAAAATATGCAGAGGAAACCGAAGAAGATGAAGACGAAGGAGATATAGAAGTGAAAGAAGAACAAGAGAAACTGTAAGAACAAGAGGAAGAAACAGAAGAATCAGAGGAAAAAGCAAAAATAACAGAAGAATGAGCCGAAAAAGCAGCAATAACAGAAGAAAAAGCAGAAATAACAGAAGAATAAGCTGAAGAAGAAGCAGAAGAAGCAGTAATTGAAAAGCAGAAAATGCATTAGAAACAGAATAAGATGAAGAAGAAGAAGAAGGAGAAGGATATGTAGAACTACTAGAAGAAGTAGAAGAACAAGAAGAACAAGAAGAAGAAACATGGGAATAAGAGGAAAAAGCAGAAATAACAAAAGAATAAGCGAAAAGCAGAAATAACAGGAGAATAAGCGGAAATAGCAGAAATAAGAGAAGAATAAGGTGAAGAAAAAGCTGAAGCAGAAGAAGAAGTAATTGAAAAAGAGAAAATGCATTAGAAACAGAAGAAGTTGAAAAAGAAGAAAAAAGGAGATGTAGAAATACGAGAGGAACAAGAACTAGGAGACCAAGAAGAACAAGCAGAAGAAACAGAAGAATAAGAGTAAAAAGCAGAAATAACCAAAGAAATAGCCGAAAAAGCAGAAATAACAGAAAATTAAGCTGCGGAGAAGCAGAAGAATCAGAATAAGAGCAAGAAATTGAAACAACAAACAATGCAGAAGAAACAGAAAGATGAAGAAGAAGAAGGAGATGTAGAATTACAAGAAGAACAAGAGGAGCTAGAAGAACAAGACGAACAAGAAGAAGAAACAGGGGAATAAGAGGATAAATCAGAAATAACAGATGAGTAAGCCGAAAAAGCAGAAATAACAGAATAAGCTGAATATGAAGCAGAGGAAGCAGAAGAAGTAATTGAAAAAGCAAAAAAATGCAGAGGAAACCGAAGAAGATGAAGACGAAGGAGATATAGAAGTGAAAGAAGAACAAGAGAAACTGTAAGAACAAGAGGAAGAAACAGAAGAATCAGAGGAAAAAGCAAAAATAACAGAAGAATAAGCCGAAAAAGCAGCAATAACAGAAGAAAAAGCCGAAAAAGCAGAAATAACAGAAGAATGAGCTGAAGAAGAAGCAACAATTGAAAAGCAGAAAATGCATTAGAAACAGAATAAGATGAAGAAGAAGAAGAAGGATATGTAGAACTACAAGAAGAAGTAGAAGAACAAGAAGAACAAGAAGAAGAAACATGGGAATAAGAGGAAAAAGCAGAAATAACAAAAGAATAAGCGAAAAGCAGAAATAACAGGAGAATAAGCCGAAATAGGAGAAATAAGAGAAGAATAACGTGAAGAAAAAGCTTAAGCAGAAGAAGAAGTAATTGAAAAAGCAGAAAATGCATTAGAAACAGAAGTAGTTGAAAAAGAAGAAAAAAGGAGATGTAGAAATACGAGAGGAACAAGAACTAGGAGAACAAGAAGAACCAGCAGAAGAAACAGAAGAATAAGAGTAAAAAGCAGAAATAACCAAAGAAATAGCCGAAAAAGCAGAAATAACAGAATATTAAGCTGCGGAGAAGCAGAAGAATCAGAATAAGAGCAAGAAATTGAAACAACAAACAATGCAGAAGAAACAGAAAGATGATGAAGAAGAAGGAGATGTAGAATTACAAGAAGAACAAGAGGAGCTAGAAGAACAAGACGAACAAGAAGAAGAAACAGGGGAATAAGAGGATAAATCAGAAATAACAGATGAGTAAGCCGAAAAAGCAGAAATAACAAGAATAAGCCGAAAAAGCAGAAATAACAGAATAAGCTGAATATGATGCAGAGGAAGCAGAAGAAGTAATAGAAAAAGAAAAATATGCAGAGGAAACCGAAGAAGATGAAGACGAAGGAGATATAGAAGTGAAAGAAGAACAAGAGAAACTGTAAGAACAAGAGGAAGAAACAGAAGAATCAGAGGAAAAAGCAAAAATAACAGAAGAATAAGCCGAAAATGCAGCAATAACAGAAGAAAAAGCCGAAAAAGCAGAAATAACAGAAGAATGAGCTGAAGAAGAAGCAACAATTGAAAAGCAGAAAATGCATTAGAAACAGAATAAGATGAAGAAGAAGAAGAAGAAGAAGGATATGTAGAACTACAAGAAGAAGTAGAAGAACAAGAAGAACAAGAAGAAGAAACATCGAATAAGACGAAAAAGCAGAAATAACAAAAGAATAAGCGAAAAGCAGAAATAACAGGAGAATAAGCCGAAATAGGAGAAATAAGAGAAGAATAAGGTGAAGAAAAAGCTGAAGCAGAAGAAGAAGTAATTGAAAAAGCAGAAAATGCATTAGAAACAGAAGAAGTTGAAAAAGAAGAAAAAAGGAGATGTAGAAATACGAGAGGAACAAGAACTAGGAGAACAAGAAGAACCAGCAGAAGAAACAGAAGAATAAGAGTAAAAAGCAGAAATAACCAAAGAAATAGCCGAAAAAGCAGAAATAACAGAATATTAAGCTGCGGAGAAGCAGAAGAATCAGAATAAGAGCAAGAAATTGAAACAACAAACAATGCAGAAGAAACAGAAAGATGATGAAGAAGAAGGAGATGTAGAATTACAAGAAGAACAAGAGGAGCTAGAAGAACAAGACGAACAAGAAGAAGAAACAGGGGAATAAGAGGATAAATCAGAAATAACAGATGAGTAAGCCGAAAAAGCAGAAATAACAAGAATAAGCCGAAAAAGCAGAAATAACAGAATAAGCTGAATATGAAACAGAGGAAGCAGAAGAAGTAATAGAAAAAGCAAAAATATGCAGAGGAAACCGAAGAAGATGAAGACGAAGGAGATATAGAAGTGAAAGAAGAACAAGAGAAACTGTAAGAACAAGAGGAAGAAACAGAAGAATCAGAGGAAAAAGCAAAAATAACAGAAGAATGAGCCGAAAAAGCAGCAATAACAGAAGAAAAAGCAGAAATAACAGAAGAATAAGCTGAAGAAGAAGCAGAAGAAGCAGTAATTGAAAAGCAGAAAATGCATTAGAAACAGAATAAGATGAAGAAGAAGAAGAAGGAGAAGGATATGTAGAACTACTAGAAGAAGTAGAAGAACAAGAAGAACAAGAAGAAGAAACATGGGAATAAGAGGAAAAAGCAGAAATAACAAAAGAATAAGCGAAAAGCAGAAATAACAGGAGAATAAGCGGAAATAGCAGAAATAAGAGAAGAATAAGGTGAAGAAAAAGCTGAAGCAGAAGAAGAAGTAATTGAAAAAGAGAAAATGCATTAGAAACAGAAGAAGTTGAAAAAGAAGAAAAAAGGAGATGTAGAAATACGAGAGGAACAAGAACTAGGAGACCAAGAAGAACAAGCAGAAGAAACAGAAGAATAAGAGTAAAAAGCAGAAATAACCAAAGAAATAGCCGAAAAAGCAGAAATAACAGAAAATTAAGCTGCGGAGAAGCAGAAGAATCAGAATAAGAGCAAGAAATTGAAAAAAGAAACAATGCAGAAGAAACAGAAAGATGAAGAAGAAGAAGGAGATGTAGAATTACAAGAAGAACAAGAGGAGCTAGAAGAACAAGACGAACAAGAAGAAGAAACAGGGGAATAAGAGGATAAATCAGAAATAACAGATGAGTAAGCCGAAAAAGCAGAAATAACAGAATAAGCTGAATATGAAGCAGAGGAAGCAGAAGAAGTAATTGAAAAAGCAAAAAAATGCAGAGGAAACCGAAGAAGATGAAGACGAAGGAGATATAGAAGTGAAAGAAGAACAAGAGAAACTGTAAGAACAAGAGGAAGAAACAGAAGAATCAGAGGAAAAAGCAAAAATAACAGAAGAATAAGCCGAAAAAGCAGCAATAACAGAAGAAAAAGCCGAAAAAGCAGAAATAACAGAAGAATGAGCTGAAGAAGAAGCAACAATTGAAAAGCAGAAAATGCATTAGAAACAGAATAAGATGAAGAAGAAGAAGAAGGATATGTAGAACTACAAGAAGAAGTAGAAGAACAAGAAGAACAAGAAGAAGAAACATGGGAATAAGAGGAAAAAGCAGAAATAACAAAAGAATAAGCGAAAAGCAGAAATAACAGGAGAATAAGCCGAAATAGGAGAAATAAGAGAAGAATAACGTGAAGAAAAAGCTTAAGCAGAAGAAGAAGTAATTGAAAAAGCAGAAAATGCATTAGAAACAGAAGTAGTTGAAAAAGAAGAAAAAAGGAGATGTAGAAATACGAGAGGAACAAGAACTAGGAGAACAAGAAGAACCAGCAGAAGAAACAGAAGAATAAGAGTAAAAAGCAGAAATAACCAAAGAAATAGCCGAAAAAGCAGAAATAACAGAATATTAAGCTGCGGAGAAGCAGAAGAATCAGAATAAGAGCAAGAAATTGAAACAACAAACAATGCAGAAGAAACAGAAAGATGATGAAGAAGAAGGAGATGTAGAATTACAAGAAGAACAAGAGGAGCTAGAAGAACAAGACGAACAAGAAGAAGAAACAGGGGAATAAGAGGATAAATCAGAAATAACAGATGAGTAAGCCGAAAAAGCAGAAATAACAAGAATAAGCCGAAAAAGCAGAAATAACAGAATAAGCTGAATATGAAACAGAGGAAGCAGAAGAAGTAATAGAAAAAGCAAAAATATGCAGAGGAAACCGAAGAAGATGAAGACGAAGGAGATATAGAAGTGAAAGAAGAACAAGAGAAACTGTAAGAACAAGAGGAAGAAACAGAAGAATCAGAGGAAAAAGCAAAAATAACAGAAGAATGAGCCGAAAAAGCAGCAATAACAGAAGAAAAAGCAGAAATAACAGAAGAATAAGCTGAAGAAGAAGCAGAAGAAGCAGTAATTGAAAAGCAGAAAATGCATTAGAAACAGAATAAGATGAAGAAGAAGAAGAAGGAGAAGGATATGTAGAACTACTAGAAGAAGTAGAAGAACAAGAAGAACAAGAAGAAGAAACATGGGAATAAGAGGAAAAAGCAGAAATAACAAAAGAATAAGCGAAAAGCAGAAATAACAGGAGAATAAGCGGAAATAGCAGAAATAAGAGAAGAATAAGGTGAAGAAAAAGCTGAAGCAGAAGAAGAAGTAATTGAAAAAGAGAAAATGCATTAGAAACAGAAGAAGTTGAAAAAGAAGAAAAAAGGAGATGTAGAAATACGAGAGGAACAAGAACTAGGAGACCAAGAAGAACAAGCAGAAGAAACAGAAGAATAAGAGTAAAAAGCAGAAATAACCAAAGAAATAGCCGAAAAAGCAGAAATAACAGAAAATTAAGCTGCGGAGAAGCAGAAGAATCAGAATAAGAGCAAGAAATTGAAACAACAAACAATGCAGAAGAAACAGAAAGATGAAGAAGAAGAAGGAGATGTAGAATTACAAGAAGAACAAGAGGAGCTAGAAGAACAAGACGAACAAGAAGAAGAAACAGGGGAATAAGAGGATAAATCAGAAATAACAGATGAGTAAGCCGAAAAAGCAGAAATAACAGAATAAGCTGAATATGAAGCAGAGGAAGCAGAAGAAGTAATTGAAAAAGCAAAAAAATGCAGAGGAAACCGAAGAAGATGAAGACGAAGGAGATATAGAAGTGAAAGAAGAACAAGAGAAACTGTAAGAACAAGAGGAAGAAACAGAAGAATCAGAGGAAAAAGCAAAAATAACAGAAGAATAAGCCGAAAAAGCAGCAATAACAGAAGAAAAAGCCGAAAAAGCAGAAATAACAGAAGAATGAGCTGAAGAAGAAGCAACAATTGAAAAGCAGAAAATGCATTAGAAACAGAATAAGATGAAGAAGAAGAAGAAGGATATGTAGAACTACAAGAAGAAGTAGAAGAACAAGAAGAACAAGAAGAAGAAACATGGGAATAAGAGGAAAAAGCAGAAATAACAAAAGAATAAGCGAAAAGCAGAAATAACAGGAGAATAAGCCGAAATAGGAGAAATAAGAGAAGAATAACGTGAAGAAAAAGCTTAAGCAGAAGAAGAAGTAATTGAAAAAGCAGAAAATGCATTAGAAACAGAAGTAGTTGAAAAAGAAGAAAAAAGGAGATGTAGAAATACGAGAGGAACAAGAACTAGGAGAACAAGAAGAACCAGCAGAAGAAACAGAAGAATAAGAGTAAAAAGCAGAAATAACCAAAGAAATAGCCGAAAAAGCAGAAATAACAGAATATTAAGCTGCGGAGAAGCAGAAGAATCAGAATAAGAGCAAGAAATTGAAACAACAAACAATGCAGAAGAAACAGAAAGATGATGAAGAAGAAGGAGATGTAGAATTACAAGAAGAACAAGAGGAGCTAGAAGAACAAGACGAACAAGAAGAAGAAACAGGGGAATAAGAGGATAAATCAGAAATAACAGATGAGTAAGCCGAAAAAGCAGAAATAACAAGAATAAGCCGAAAAAGCAGAAATAACAGAATAAGCTGAATATGAAACAGAGGAAGCAGAAGAAGTAATAGAAAAAGCAAAAATATGCAGAGGAAACCGAAGAAGATGAAGACGAAGGAGATATAGAAGTGAAAGAAGAACAAGAGAAACTGTAAGAACAAGAGGAAGAAACAGAAGAATCAGAGGAAAAAGCAAAAATAACAGAAGAATGAGCCGAAAAAGCAGCAATAACAGAAGAAAAAGCAGAAATAACAGAAGAATAAGCTGAAGAAGAAGCAGAAGAAGCAGTAATTGAAAAGCAGAAAATGCATTAGAAACAGAATAAGATGAAGAAGAAGAAGAAGGAGAAGGATATGTAGAACTACTAGAAGAAGTAGAAGAACAAGAAGAACAAGAAGAAGAAACATGGGAATAAGAGGAAAAAGCAGAAATAACAAAAGAATAAGCGAAAAGCAGAAATAACAGGAGAATAAGCGGAAATAGCAGAAATAAGAGAAGAATAAGGTGAAGAAAAAGCTGAAGCAGAAGAAGAAGTAATTGAAAAAGAGAAAATGCATTAGAAACAGAAGAAGTTGAAAAAGAAGAAAAAAGGAGATGTAGAAATACGAGAGGAACAAGAACTAGGAGACCAAGAAGAACAAGCAGAAGAAACAGAAGAATAAGAGTAAAAAGCAGAAATAACCAAAGAAATAGCCGAAAAAGCAGAAATAACAGAAAATTAAGCTGCGGAGAAGCAGAAGAATCAGAATAAGAGCAAGAAATTGAAACAACAAACAATGCAGAAGAAACAGAAAGATGAAGAAGAAGAAGGAGATGTAGAATTACAAGAAGAACAAGAGGAGCTAGAAGAACAAGACGAACAAGAAGAAGAAACAGGGGAATAAGAGGATAAATCAGAAATAACAGATGAGTAAGCCGAAAAAGCAGAAATAACAGAATAAGCTGAATATGAAGCAGAGGAAGCAGAAGAAGTAATTGAAAAAGCAAAAAAATGCAGAGGAAACCGAAGAAGATGAAGACGAAGGAGATATAGAAGTGAAAGAAGAACAAGAGAAACTGTAAGAACAAGAGGAAGAAACAGAAGAATCAGAGGAAAAAGCAAAAATAACAGAAGAATAAGCCGAAAAAGCAGCAATAACAGAAGAAAAAGCCGAAAAAGCAGAAATAACAGAAGAATGAGCTGAAGAAGAAGCAACAATTGAAAAGCAGAAAATGCATTAGAAACAGAATAAGATGAAGAAGAAGAAGAAGAAGGATATGTAGAACTACAAGAAGAAGTAGAAGAACAAGAAGAACAAGAAGAAGAAACATGGGAATAAGACGAAAAAGCAGAAATAACAAAAGAATAAGCGAAAAGCAGAAATAACAGGAGAATAAGCCGAAATAGGAGAAATAAGAGAAGAATAAGGTGAAGAAAAAGCTGAAGCAGAAGAAGAAGTAATTGAAAAAGCAGAAAATGCATTAGAAACAGAAGAAGTTGAAAAAGAAGAAAAAAGGAGATGTAGAAATACGAGAGGAACAAGAACTAGGAGAACAAGAAGAACAAGCAGAAGAAACAAAAGAATAAGAGTAAAAAGCAGAAATAACCAAAGAAATAGCCGAAAAAGCAGAAATAACAGAAAATTAAGCTGCGGAGAAGCAGAAGAATCAGAATAAGAGCAAGAAATTGAAACAACAAACAATGCAGAAGAAACAGAAAGATGATGAAGAAGAAGGAGATGTAGAATTACAAGAAGAACAAGAGGAGCTAGAAGAACAAGACGAACAAGAAGAAGAAACAGGGGAATAAGAGGATAAATCAGAAATAACAGATGAGTAAGCCGAAAAAGCAGAAATAACAAGAATAAGCCGAAAAAGCAGAAATAACAGAATAAGCTGAATATGATGCAGAGGAAGCAGAAGAAGTAATAGAAAAAGAAAAATATGCAGAGGAAACCGAAGAAGATGAAGACGAAGGAGATATAGAAGTGAAAGAAGAACAAGAGAAACTGTAAGAACAAGAGGAAGAAACAGAAGAATCAGAGGAAAAAGCAAAAATAACTGAAGAATGAGCCGAAAAAGCAGCAATAACAGAAGAAAAAGCAGAAATAACAGAAGAATAAGCTGAAGAAGAAGCAGAAGAAGCAGTAATTGAAAAGCAGAAAATGCATTAGAAACAGAATAAGATGAAGAAGAAGAAGAATGAGAAGCATATGTAGAACTACTAGAAGAAGTAGAAGAACAAGAAGAACAAGAAGAAGAAACATGGGAATAAGAGGAAAAAGCAGAAATAACAAAAGAATAGGCGAAAAGCAGAAATAACAGGAGAATAAGCCGAAATAGCAGAAATAAGAGAAGAATAAGGTGAAGAAAAAGCTGAAGCAGAAGAAGAAGTAATTGAAAAAGCAGAAAATGCATTAGAAACAGAAGAAGTTGAAAAAGAAGAAAAAAGGAGATGTAGAAATACGAGAGGAACAAGAACTAGGAGAACAAGAAGAACAAGCAGAAGAAACAGAAGAATAAGAGTAAAAAGCAGAAATAACCAAAGAAATAGCCGAAAAAGCAGAAATAACAGAAAATTAAGCTGCGGAGAAGCAGAAGAATCAGAATAAGAGCAAGAAAGTGAAACAACAAACAATGCAGAAGAAACAGAAAGATGAAGAAGAAGAAGGAGATGTAGAATTACAAGAAGAACAAGAGGAGCTAGAAGAACAAGACGAATAAGAAGAAGAAACAGGGGAATAAGAGGATAAATCAGAAATAACAGAAGAGTAAGCCGAAAAAGCAGAAATAACAAGAATAAGCCGAAAAAGCAGAAATAACGAATAAGCTGAATATGAAGCAGAGGAAGCAGGAGAAGTAATTGAAAAAGCAAAAATATGCAGAGGAAACCGAAGAAGATGAAGACGAAGGAGATATAGAAGTGAAAGAAGAACAAGAGAAACTGTAAGAACAAGAGGAAGAAACAGAAGAATCAGAGGAAAAAGCAAAAATAACAGAAGAATAAGCCGAAAAAGCAGCAATAACAGAAGAAAAAGCAGAAATAACAGAAGAATAAGCTGAAGAAGAAGCAGAAGAAGCAGTAATTGAAAAGCAGAAAATGCATTAGAAACAGAATAAGATGAAGAAGAAGAAGAAGGAGAAGGATATGTAGAACTACTAGAAGAAGTAGAAGAACAAGAAGAACAAGAAGAAGAAACATGGGAATAAGAGGAAAAAGCAGAAATAACAAAAGAATAAGCGAAAAGCAGAAATAACAGGAGAATAAGCCGAAATAGCAGAAATAAGAGCAGAATAAGGTGAAGAAAAAGCTGAAGCAGAAGAAGAAGTAATTGAAAAAGCAGAAAATGCATTAGAAACAGAAGAAGTTGAAAAAGAAGAAAAAAGGAGATGTAGAAATACGAGAGGAACAAGAACTAGGAGACCAAGAAGAACAAGCAGAAGAAACAGAAGAATAAAAGTAAAAAGCAGAAATAACCAAAGAAATAGCCGAAAAAGCAGAAATAACAGAAAATTAAGCTGCGGAGAAGCAGAAGAATCAGAATAAGAGCAAGAAATTGAAAAAAGAAACAATGCAGAAGAAACAGAAAGATGAAGAAGAAGAAGGAGATGTAGAATTACAAGAAGAACAAGAGGAGCTAGAAGAACAAGACGAACAAGAAGAAGAAACAGGGGAATAAGAGGATAAATCAGAAATAACAGATGAGTAAGCCGAAAAAGCAGAAATAACAGAATAAGCTGAATATGAAGCAGAGGAAGCAGAAGAAGTAATTGAAAAAGCAAAAAAATGCAGAGGAAACCGAAGAAGATGAAGACGAAGGAGATATAGAAGTGAAAGAAGAACAAGAGAAACTGTAAGAACAAGAGGAAGAAACAGAAGAATCAGAGGAAAAAGCAAAAATAACAGAAGAATAAGCCGAAAAAGCAGCAATAACAGAAGAAAAAGCCGAAAAAGCAGAAATAACAGA
This sequence comes from Talpa europaea, assembly GCF_964194135.1. Taxonomy (NCBI): domain Eukaryota; kingdom Metazoa; phylum Chordata; class Mammalia; order Eulipotyphla; family Talpidae; genus Talpa; species Talpa europaea. The sequence continues at coordinate 131,462 of NW_028168028.1, read as the reverse complement.
AGAATGAGCTGAAGAAGAAGCAACAATTGAAAAGCAGAAAATGCATTAGAAACAGAATAAGATGAAGAAGAAGAAGAAGAAGGATATGTAGAACTACAAGAAGAAGTAGAAGAACAAGAAGAACAAGAAGAAGAAACATGGGAATAAGACGAAAAAGCAGAAATAACAAAAGAATAAGCGAAAAGCAGAAATAACAGGAGAATAAGCCGAAATAGGAGAAATAAGAGAAGAATAAGGTGAAGAAAAAGCTGAAGCAGAAGAAGAAGTAATTGAAAAAGCAGAAAATGCATTAGAAACAGAAGAAGTTGAAAAAGAAGAAAAAAGGAGATGTAGAAATACGAGAGGAACAAGAACTAGGAGAACAAGAAGAACAAGCAGAAGAAACAAAAGAATAAGAGTAAAAAGCAGAAATAACCAAAGAAATAGCCGAAAAAGCAGAAATAACAGAAAATTAAGCTGCGGAGAAGCAGAAGAATCAGAATAAGAGCAAGAAATTGAAACAACAAACAATGCAGAAGAAACAGAAAGATGATGAAGAAGAAGGAGATGTAGAATTACAAGAAGAACAAGAGGAGCTAGAAGAACAAGACGAACAAGAAGAAGAAACAGGGGAATAAGAGGATAAATCAGAAATAACAGATGAGTAAGCCGAAAAAGCAGAAATAACAAGAATAAGCCGAAAAAGCAGAAATAACAGAATAAGCTGAATATGATGCAGAGGAAGCAGAAGAAGTAATAGAAAAAGAAAAATATGCAGAGGAAACCGAAGAAGATGAAGACGAAGGAGATATAGAAGTGAAAGAAGAACAAGAGAAACTGTAAGAACAAGAGGAAGAAACAGAAGAATCAGAGGAAAAAGCAAAAATAACCGAAGAATGAGCCGAAAAAGCAGCAATAACAGAAGAAAAAGCAGAAATAACAGAAGAATAAGCTGAAGAAGAAGCAGAAGAAGCAGTAATTGAAAAGCAGAAAATGCATTAGAAACAGAATAAGATGAAGAAGAAGAAGAAGGAGAAGCATATGTAGAACTACTAGAAGAAGTAGAAGAACAAGAAGAACAAGAAGAAGAAACATGGGAATAAGAGGAAAAAGCAGAAATAACAAAAGAATAGGCGAAAAGCAGAAATAACAGGAGAATAAGCCGAAATAGCAGAAATAAGAGAGGAATAAGGTGAAGAAAAAGCTGAAGCAGAAGAAGAAGTAATTGAAAAAGCAGAAAATGCATTAGAAACAGAAGAAGTTGAAAAAGAAGAAAAAAGGAGATGTAGAAATACGAGAGGAACAAGAACTAGGAGAACAAGAAGAACAAGCAGAAGAAACAGAAGAATAAGAGTAAAAAGCAGAAATAACCAAAGAAATAGCCGAAAAAGCAGAAATAACAGAAAATTAAGCTGCGGAGAAGCAGAAGAATCAGAATAAGAGCAAGAAATTGAAACAACAAACAATGCAGAAGAAACAGAAAGATGATGAAGAAGAAGGAGATGTAGAATTACAAGAAGAACAAGAGGAGCTAGAAGAACAAGACGAACAAGAAGAAGAAACAGGGGAATAAGAGGATAAATCAGAAATAACAGATGAGTAAGCCGAAAAAGCAGAAATAACAAGAATAAGCCGAAAAAGCAGAAATAACAGAATAAGCTGAATATGATGCAGAGGAAGCAGAAGAAGTAATAGAAAAAGCAAAAATATGCAGAGGAAACCGAAGAAGATGAAGACGAAGGAGATATAGAAGTGAAAGAAGAACAAGAGAAACTGTAAGAACAAGAGGAAGAAACAGAAGAATCAGAGGAAAAAGCAAAAATAACCGAAGAATGAGCCGAAAAAGCAGCAATAACAGAAGAAAAAGCAGAAATAACAGAAGAATAAGCTGAAGAAGAAGCAGAAGAAGCAGTAATTGAAAAGCAGAAAATGCATTAGAAACAGAATAAGATGAAGAAGAAGAAGAAGGAGAAGCATATGTAGAACTACTAGAAGAAGTAGAAGAACAAGAAGAACAAGAAGAAGAAACATGGGAATAAGAGGAAAAAGCAGAAATAACAAAAGAATAGGCGAAAAGCAGAAATAACAGGAGAATAAGCCGAAATAGCAGAAATAAGAGAAGAAAAAGGTGAAGAAAAAGCTGAAGCAGAAGAAGAAGTAATTGAAAAAGCAGAAAATGCATTAGAAACAGAAGAAGTTGAAAAAGAAGAAAAAAGGAGATGTAGAAATACGAGAGGAACAAGAACTAGGAGAACAAGAAGAACAAGCAGAAGAAACAGAAGAATAAGAGTAAAAAGCAGAAATAACCAAAGAAATAGCCGAAAAAGCAGAAATAACAGAAAATTAAGCTGCGGAGAAGCAGAAGAATCAGAATAAGAGCAAGAAATTGAAACAACAAACAATGCAGAAGAAACAGAAAGATGATGAAGAAGAAGGAGATGTAGAATTACAAGAAGAACAAGAGGAGCTAGAAGAACAAGACGAACAAGAAGAAGAAACAGGGGAATAAGAGGATAAATCAGAAATAACAGATGAGTAAGCCGAAAAAGCAGAAATAACAAGAATAAGCCGAAAAAGCAGAAATAACAGAATAAGCTGAATATGATGCAGAGGGAGCAGAAGAAGTAATAGAAAAAGCAAAAATATGCAGAGGAAACCGAAGAAGATGAAGACGAAGGAGATATAGAAGTGAAAGAAGAACAAGAGAAACTGTAAGAACAAGAGGAAGAAACAGAAGAATCAGAGGAAAAAGCAAAAATAACCGAAGAATGAGCCGAAAAAGCAGCAATAACAGAAGAAAAAGCAGAAATAACAGAAGAATAAGCTGAAGAAGAAGCAGAAGAAGCAGTAATTGAAAAGCAGAAAATGCATTAGAAACAGAATAAGATGAAGAAGGAGAAGAAGGAGAAGCATATGTAGAACTACTAGAAGAAGTAGAAGAACAAGAAGAACAAGAAGAAGAAACATGGGAATAAGAGGAAAAAGCAGAAATAACAAAAGAATAGGCGAAAAGCAGAAATAACAGGAGAATAAGCCGAAATAGCAGAAATAAGAGAAGAATAAGGTGAAGAAAAAGCTGAAGCAGAAGAAGAAGTAATTGAAAAAGCAGAAAATGCATTAGAAACAGAAGAAGTTGAAAAAGAAGAAAAAAGGAGATGTAGAAATACGAGAGGAACAAGAACTAGGAGAACAAGAAGAACAAGCAGAAGAAAACAGAAGAATAAGAGTAAAAAGCAGAAATAACCAAAGAAATAGCCGAAAAAGCAGAAATAACAGAAAATTAAGCTGCGGAGATAGCAGAAGAATCAGAATAAGAGCAAGAAATTGAAAAAGAAACAATGCAGAAGAAACAGAAAGATGAAGAAGAAGAAGGGAGATGTAGAATTACAAGAAGAACAAGAGGAGCTAGAAGAACAAGACGAACAAGAAGAAGAAACAGGGGAATAAGAGGATAAATCAGAAATAACAGATGAGTAAGCCGAAAAAGCAGAAATAACAGAATAAGCTGAATATGAAGCAGAGGAAGCAGAAGAAGTAATTGAAAAAGCAAAAAAATGGAGGAAACCGAAGAAGATGAAGACGAAGGAGATATAGAAGTGAAAGAAGAACAAGAGAAACTGTAAGAACAAGAGGAAGAAACAGAAGAATCAGAGGAAAAAGCAAAAATAACAGAAGAATAAGCCGAAAAAGCAGCAATAACAGAAGAAAAAGCCGAAAAAGCAGAAATAACAGAAGAATGAGCTGAAGAAGAAGCAACAATTGAAAAGCAGAAAATGCATTAGAAACAGAATAAGATGAAGAAGAAGAAGAAGGATATGTAGAACTACAAGAAGAAGTAGAAGAACAAGAAGAACAAGAAGAAGAAACATGGGAATAAGAGGAAAAAGCAGAAATAACAAAAGAATAAGCGAAAAGCAGAAATAACAGGAGAATAAGCCGAAATAGGAGAAATAAGAGAAGAATAACGTGAAGAAAAAGCTTAAGCAGAAGAAGAAGTAATTGAAAAAGCAGAAAATGCATTAGAAACAGAAGTAGTTGAAAAAGAAGAAAAAAGGAGATGTAGAAATACGAGAGGAACAAGAACTAGGAGAACAAGAAGAACCAGCAGAAGAAACAGAAGAATAAGAGTAAAAAGCAGAAATAACCAAAGAAATAGCCGAAAAAGCAGAAATAACAGAATATTAAGCTGCGGAGAAGCAGAAGAATCAGAATAAGAGCAAGAAATTGAAACAACAAACAATGCAGAAGAAACAGAAAGATGATGAAGAAGAAGGAGATGTAGAATTACAAGAAGAACAAGAGGAGCTAGAAGAACAAGACGAACAAGAAGAAGAAACAGGGGAATAAGAGGATAAATCAGAAATAACAGATGAGTAAGCCGAAAAAGCAGAAATAACAAGAATAAGCCGAAAAAGCAGAAATAACAGAATAAGCTGAATATGAAACAGAGGAAGCAGAAGAAGTAATAGAAAAAGCAAAAATATGCAGAGGAAACCGAAGAAGATGAAGACGAAGGAGATATAGAAGTGAAAGAAGAACAAGAGAAACTGTAAGAACAAGAGGAAGAAACAGAAGAATCAGAGGAAAAAGCAAAAATAACAGAAGAATGAGCCGAAAAAGCAGCAATAACAGAAGAAAAAGCAGAAATAACAGAAGAATAAGCTGAAGAAGAAGCAGAAGAAGCAGTAATTGAAAAGCAGAAAATGCATTAGAAACAGAATAAGATGAAGAAGAAGAAGAAGGAGAAGGATATGTAGAACTACTAGAAGAAGTAGAAGAACAAGAAGAACAAGAAGAAGAAACATGGGAATAAGAGGAAAAAGCAGAAATAACAAAAGAATAAGCGAAAAGCAGAAATAACAGGAGAATAAGCGGAAATAGCAGAAATAAGAGAAGAATAAGGTGAAGAAAAAGCTGAAGCAGAAGAAGAAGTAATTGAAAAAGAGAAAATGCATTAGAAACAGAAGAAGTTGAAAAAGAAGAAAAAAGGAGATGTAGAAATACGAGAGGAACAAGAACTAGGAGAACAAGAAGAACAAGCAGAAGAAACAGAAGAATAAGAGTAAAAAGCAGAAATAACCAAAGAAATAGCCGAAAAAGCAGAAATAACAGAAAATTAAGCTGCAGAGAAGCAGAAGAATCAGAATAAGAGCAAGAAATTGAAACAACAAACAATGCAGAAGAAACAGAAAGATGAAGAAGAAGAAGGAGATGTAGAATTACAAGAAGAACAAGAGGAGCTAGAAGAACAAGACGAACAAGAAGAAGAAACAGGGGAATAAGAGGATAAATCAGAAATAACAGATGAGTAAGCGAAAAAGCAGAAATAACAAGAATAAGCCGAAAAAGCAGAAATAACAGAATAAGCTGAATATGAAGCAGAGGAAGAAGGAGAAGTAATTGAAAAAGCAAAAAAATGCAGAGGAAACCGAAGAAGATGAAGACGAAGGAGATATAGAAGTGAAAGAAGAACAAGAGAAACTGTAAGAACAAGAGGAAGAAACATAAGAATCAGAGGAAAAAGCAAAAATAAAAGAAGAATAAGCCGAAAAAGCAGCAATTACAGAAGAAAAAGCAGAAATAACAGAAGAATAAGCTGAAGAAGAAGCAGAAGAAGCAGTAATTGAAAAGCAGAAAATGCATTAGAAATAGAATAAGATGAAGAAGAAGAAGAAGGAGAAGGATATGTAGAACTACTAGAAGAAGTAGAAGAACAAGAAGAACAAGAAGAAGAAACATGGGAATAAGAGGAAAAAGCAGAAATAACCAAAGAATAAGCGAAAAGCAGAAATAACAGGAGAATAAGCCGAAATAGCAGAAATAAGAGAAGAATAAGGTGAAGAAAAAGCTGAAGCAGAAGAAGAAGTAATTGAAAAAGCAGAAAATGCATTAGAAACAGAAGAAGTTGAAAAAGAAGAAAAAAGGAGATGTAGAAATACGAGAGGAACAAGAACTAGGAGACCAAGAAGAACAAGCAGAAGAAACAGAAGAATAAGAGTAAAAAGCAGAAATAACCAAAGAAATAGCCGAAAAAGCAGAAATAACAGAAAATTAAGCTGCGGAGAAGCAGAAGAATCAGAATAAGAGCAAGAAATTGAAAAAAGAAACAATGCAGAAGAAACAGAAAGATGAAGAAGAAGAAGGAGATGTAGAATTACAAGAAGAACAAGAGGAGCTAGAAGAACAAGACGAACAAGAAGAAGAAACAGGGGAATAAGAGGATAAATCAGAAATAACAGATGAGTAAGCCGAAAAAGCAGAAATAACAGAATAAGCTGAATATGAAGCAGAGGAAGCAGAAGAAGTAATTGAAAAAGCAAAAAAATGCAGAGGAAACCGAAGAAGATGAAGACGAAGGAGATATAGAAGTGAAAGAAGAACAAGAGAAACTGTAAGAACAAGAGGAAGAAACAGAAGAATCAGAGGAAAAAGCAAAAATAACAGAAGAATAAGCCGAAAAAGCAGCAATAACAGAAGAAAAAGCCGAAAAAGCAGAAATAACAGAAGAATGAGCTGAAGAAGAAGCAACAATTTAAAAGCAGAAAATGCATTAGAAACAGAATAAGATGAAGAAGAAGAAGAAGAAGGATATGTAGAACTACAAGAAGAAGTAGAAGAACAAGAAGAACAAGAAGAAGAAACATGGGAATAAGAGGAAAAAGCAGAAATAACAAAAGAATAAGCGAAAAGCAGAAATAACAGGAGAATAAGCCGAAATAGGAGAAATAAGAGAAGAATAACGTGAAGAAAAAGCTTAAGCAGAAGAAGAAGTAATTGAAAAAGCAGAAAATGCATTAGAAACAGAAGAAGTTGAAAAAGAAGAAAAAAGGAGATGTAGAAATACGAGAGGAACAAGAACTAGGAGAACAAGAAGAACCAGCAGAAGAAACAGAAGAATAAGAGTAAAAAGCAGAAATAACCAAAGAAATAGCCGAAAAAGCAGAAATAACAGAATATTAAGCTGCGGAGAAGCAGAAGAATCAGAATAAGAGCAAGAAATTGAAACAACAAACAATGCAGAAGAAACAGAAAGATGATGAAGAAGAAGGAGATGTAGAATTACAAGAAGAACAAGAGGAGCTAGAAGAACAAGACGAACAAGAAGAAGAAACAGGGGAATAAGAGGATAAATCAGAAATAACAGATGAGTAAGCCGAAAAAGCAGAAATAACAAGAATAAGCCGAAAAAGCAGAAATAACAGAATAAGCTGAATATGAAACAGAGGAAGCAGAAGAAGTAATAGAAAAAGCAAAAATATGCAGAGGAAACCGAAGAAGATGAAGACGAAGGAGATATAGAAGTGAAAGAAGAACAAGAGAAACTGTAAGAACAAGAGGAAGAAACAGAAGAATCAGAGGAAAAAGCAAAAATAACAGAAGAATGAGCCGAAAAAGCAGCAATAACAGAAGAAAAAGCAGAAATAACAGAAGAATAAGCTGAAGAAGAAGCAGAAGAAGCAGTAATTGAAAAGCAGAAAATGCATTAGAAACAGAATAAGATGAAGAAGAAGAAGAAGGAGAAGGATATGTAGAACTACAAGAAGAAGTAGAAGAACAAGAAGAACAAGAAGAAGAAACATGGGAATAAGAGGAAAAAGCAGAAATAACAAAAGAATAAGCGAAAAGCAGAAATAACAGGAGAATAAGCGGAAATAGCAGAAATAAGAGAAGAATAAGGTGAAGAAAAAGCTGAAGCAGAAGAAGAAGTAATTGAAAAAGCAGAAAATGCATTAGAAACAGAAGAAGTTGAAAAAGAAGAAAAAAGGAGATGTAGAAATACGAGAGGAACAAGAACTAGGAGAACAAGAAGAACAAGCAGAAGAAACAGAAGAATAAGAGTAAAAAGCAGAAATAACCAAAGAAATAGCCGAAAAAGCAGAAATAACAGAAAATTAAGCTGCAGAGAAGCAGAAGAATCAGAATAAGAGCAAGAAATTGAAACAACAAACAATGCAGAAGAAACAGAAAGATGAAGAAGAAGAAGGAGATGTAGAATTACAAGAAGAACAAGAGGAGCTAGAAGAACAAGACGAACAAGAAGAAGAAACAGGGGAATAAGAGGATAAATCAGAAATAACAGATGAGTAAGCCGAAAAAGCAGAAATAACAGAATAAGCTGAATATGAAGCAGAGGAAGCAGAAGAAGTAATTGAAAAAGCAAAAAAATGCAGAGGAAACCGAAGAAGATGAAGACGAAGGAGATATAGAAGTGAAAGAAGAACAAGAGAAACTGTAAGAACAAGAGGAAGAAACAGAAGAATCAGAGGAAAAAGCAAAAATAACAGAAGAATAAGCCGAAAAAGCAGCAATAACAGAAGAAAAAGCCGAAAAAGCAGAAATAACAGAAGAATGAGCTGAAGAAGAAGCAACAATTTAAAAGCAGAAAATGCATTAGAAACAGAATAAGATGAAGAAGAAGAAGAAGAAGGATATGTAGAACTACAAGAAGAAGTAGAAGAACAAGAAGAACAAGAAGAAGAAACATGGGAATAAGAGGAAAAAGCAGAAATAACAAAAGAATAAGCGAAAAGCAGAAATAACAGGAGAATAAGCCGAAATAGGAGAAATAAGAGAAGAATAACGTGAAGAAAAAGCTTAAGCAGAAGAAGAAGTAATTGAAAATGCAGAAAATGCATTAGAAACAGAAGAAGTTGAAAAAGAAGAAAAAAGGAGATGTAGAAATACGAGAGGAACAAGAACTAGGAGAACAAGAAGAACCAGCAGAAGAAACAGAAGAATAAGAGTAAAAAGCAGAAATAACCAAAGAAATAGCCGAAAAAGCAGAAATAACAGAATATTAAGCTGCGGAGAAGCAGAAGAATCAGAATAAGAGCAAGAAATTGAAACAACAAACAATGCAGAAGAAACAGAAAGATGATGAAGAAGAAGGAGATGTAGAATTACAAGAAGAACAAGAGGAGCTAGAAGAACAAGACGAACAAGAAGAAGAAACAGGGGAATAAGAGGATAAATCAGAAATAACAGATGAGTAAGCCGAAAAAGCAGAAATAACAAGAATAAGCCGAAAAAGCAGAAATAACAGAATAAGCTGAATATGAAACAGAGGAAGCAGAAGAAGTAATAGAAAAAGCAAAAATATGCAGAGGAAACCGAAGAAGATGAAGACGAAGGAGATATAGAAGTGAAAGAAGAACAAGAGAAACTGTAAGAACAAGAGGAAGAAACAGAAGAATCAGAGGAAAAAGCAAAAATAACAGAAGAATGAGCCGAAAAAGCAGCAATAACAGAAGAAAAAGCAGAAATAACAGAAGAATAAGCTGAAGAAGAAGCAGAAGAAGCAGTAATTGAAAAGCAGAAAATGCATTAGAAACAGAATAAGATGAAGAAGAAGAAGAAGGAGAAGCATATGTAGAACTACTAGAAGAAGTAGAAGAACAAGAAGAACAAGAAGAAGAAACATGGGAATAAGAGGAAAAAGCAGAAATAACAAAAGAATAGGCGAAAAGCAGAAATAACAGGAGAATAAGCCGAAATAGCAGAAATAAGAGAAGAATAAGGTGAAGAAAAAGCTGAAGCAGAAGAAGAAGTAATTGAAAAAGCAGAAAATGCATTAGAAACAGAAGAAGTTGAAAAAGAAGAAAAAAGGAGATGTAGAAATACGAGAGGAACAAGAACTAGGAGAACAAGAAGAACAAGCAGAAGAAACAGAAGAATAAGAGTAAAAAGCAGAAATAACCAAAGAAATAGCCGAAAAAGCAGAAATAACAGAAAATTAAGCTGCGGAGAAGCAGAAGAATCAGAATAAGAGCAAGAAATTGAAAAAAGAAACAATGCAGAAGAAACAGAAAGATGAAGAAGAAGAAGGAGATGTAGAATTACAAGAAGAACAAGAGGAGCTAGAAGAACAAGACGAACAAGAAGAAGAAACAGGGGAATAAGAGGATAAATCAGAAATAACAGATGAGTAAGCCGAAAAAGCAGAAATAACAGAATAAGCTGAATATGAAGCAGAGGAAGCATAAGAAGTAATTGAAAAAGCAAAAAAATGCAGAGGAAACCGAAGAAGATGAAGACGAAGGAGATATAGAAGTGAAAGAAGAACAAGAGAAACTGTAAGAACAAGAGGAAGAAACAGAAGAATCAGAGGAAAAAGCAAAAATAACAGAAGAATAAGCCGAAAAAGCAGCAATAACAGAAGAAAAAGCCGAAAAAGCAGAAATAACAGAAGAATGAGCTGAAGAAGAAGCAACAATTGAAAAGCAGAAAATGCATTAGAAACAGAATAAGATGAAGAAGAAGAAGAAGAAGAAGGATATGTAGAACTACAAGAAGAAGTAGAAGAACAAGAAGAACAAGAAGAAGAAACATGGGAATAAGAGGAAAAAGCAGAAATAACCAAAGAATAAGCGAAAAGCAGAAATAACAGGAGAATAAGCCGAAATAGCAGAAATTAGAGAAGAATAAGGTGAAGAAAAAGCTGAAGCAGAAGAAGAAGTAATTGAAAAAGCAGAAAATGCATTAGAAACAGAAGAAGTTGAAAAAGAAGAAAAAAGGAGATGTAGAAATACGAGAGGAACAAGAACTAGGAGACCAAGAAGAACAAGCAGAAGAAATAGAAGAATAAGAGTAAAAAGCAGAAATAACCAAAGAAATAGCCGAAAATGCAGAAATAACAGAAAATTAAGCTGCGGAGAAGCAGAAGAATCAGAATAAGAGCAAGAAATTGAAACAACAATCAATGCAGAAGAAACAGAAAGATGATGAAGAAGAAGGAGATGTAGAATTACAAGAAGAACAAGAGGAGCTAGAAGAACAAGACGAACAAGAAGAAGAAACAGGGGAATAAGAGGATAAATCAGAAATAACAGATGAGTAAGCCGAAAAAGCAGAAATAACAAGAATAAGCCGAAAAAGCAGAAATAACAGAATAAGCTGAATATGATGCAGAGGAAGCAGAAGAAGTAATAGAAAAAGCAAAAATATGCAGAGGAAACCGAAGAAGATGAAGACGAAGGAGATATAGAAGTGAAAGAAGAACAAGAGAAACTGTAAGAACAAGAGGAAGATACAGAAGAATCAGAGGAAAAAGCAAAAATAACAGAAGAATGAGCCGAAAAAGCAGCAATAACAGAAGAAAAAGCAGAAATAACAGAAGAATAAGCTGAAGAAGAAGCAGAAGAAGCAGTAATTGAAAAGCAGAAAATTCATTAGAAACAGAATAAGATGAAGAAGAAGAAGAAGGAGAAGGATATGTAGAACTACTAGAAGAAGTAGAAGAACAAGAAGAACAAGAAGAAGAAACATGGGAATAAGAGGAAAAAGCAGAAATAACCAAAGAATAAGCGAAAAGCAGAAATAACAGGAGAATAAGCCGAAATAGCAGAAATAAGAGAAGAATAAGGTGAAGAAAAAGCTGAAGCAGAAGAAGAAGTAATTGAAAAAGCAGAAAATGCATTAGAAACAGAAGAAGTTGAAAAAGAAGAAAAAAGGAGATGTAGAAATACGAGAGGAACAAGAACTAGGAGACCAAGAAGAACAAGCAGAAGAAACAGAAGAATAAGAGTAAAAAGCAGAAATAACCAAAGAAATAGCCGAAAAAGCAGAAATAACAGAAAATTAAGCTGCGGAGAAGCAGAAGAATCAGAATAAGAGCAAGAAATTGAAAAAAGAAACAATGCAGAAGAAACACAAAGATGAAGAAGAAGAAGGAGATGTAGAATTACAAGAAGAACAAGAGGAGCTAGAAGAACAAGACGAACAAGAAGAAGAAACAGGGGAATAAGAGGATAAATCAGAAATAACAGATGAGTAAGCCGAAAAAGCAGAAATAACAGAATAAGCTGAATATGAAGCAGAGGAAGCAGAAGAAGTAATTGAAAAAGCAAAAAAATGCAGAGGAAACCGAAGAAGATGAAGACGAAGGAGATATAGAAGTGAAAGAAGAACAAGAGAAACTGTAAGAACAAGAGGAAGAAACAGAAGAATCAGAGGAAAAAGCAAAAATAACAGAATAAGCCGAAAAAGCAGCAATAACAGAAGAAAAAGTCGAAAAAGCAGAAATAACAGAAGAATGAGCTGAAGAAGAAGCAACAATTGAAAAGCAGAAAATGCATTAGAAACAGAATAAGATGAAGAAGAAGAAGAAGAAGAAGAAGGATATGTAGAACTACAAGAAGAAGTAGAAGAACAAGAAGAACAAGAATAGAAACATGGGAATAAGACGAAAAAGCAGAAATAACAAAAGAATAAGCGAAAAGCAGAAATAACAGGAGAATAAGCCGAAATAGGAGAAATAAGAGAAGAATAAGGTGAAGAAAAAGCTGAAGCAGAAGAAGAAGTAATTGAAAAAGCAGAAAATGCATTAGAAACAGAAGAAGTTGAAAAAGAAGAAAAAAGGAGATGTAGAAATACGAGAGGAACAAGAACTAGGAGACCAAGAAGAACAAGCAGAAGAAACAGAAGAATAAGAGTAAAAAGCAGAAATAACCAAAGAAATAGCCGAAAAAGCAGAAATAACAGAAAATTAAGCTGCGGAGAAGCAGAAGAATCAGAATAAGAGCAAGAAATTGAAAAAAGAAACAATGCAGAAGAAACAGAAAGATGAAGAAGAAGAAGGAGATGTAGAATTACAAGAAGAACAAGAGGAGCTAGAAGAACAAGACGAACAAGAAGAAGAAACAGGGGAATAAGAGGATAAATCAGAAATAACAGATGAGTAAGCCGAAAAAGCAGAAATAACAGAATAAGCTGAATATGAAATAGAGGAAGCAGAAGAAGTAATTGAAAAAGCAAAAAAATGCAGAGGAAACCGAAGAAGATGAAGACGAAGGAGATAGAGAAGTGAAAGAAGAACAAGAGAAACTGTAAGAACAAGAGGAAGAAACAGAAGAATCAGAGGAAAAAGCAAAAATAACAGAAGAATAAGCCGAAAAAGCAGCAATAACAGAAGAAAAAGTCGAAAAAGCAGAAATAACAGAAGAATGAGCTGAAGAAGAAGCAACAATTGAAAAGCAGAAAATGCATTAGAAACAGAATAAGATGAAGAAGAAGAAGAAGAAGAAGAAGGATATGTAGAACTACAAGAAGAAGTAGAAGAACAAGAAGAACAAGAAGAAGAAACATGGGAATAAGACGAAAAAGCAGAAATAACAAAAGAATAAGCGAAAAGCAGAAATAACAGGAGAATAAGCCGAAATAGGAGAAATAAGAGAAGAATAAGGTGAAGAAAAAGCTGAAGCAGAAGAAGAAGTAATTGAAAAAGCAGAAAATGCATTAGAAACAGAAGAAGTTGAAAAAGAATATAAAAGGAGATGTAGAAATACGAGAGGAACAAGAACTAGGAGAACAAGAAGAACAAGCAGAAGAAACAGAAGAATAAGAGTAAAAAGCAGAAATAACCAAAGAAATAGCCGAAAAAGCAGAAATAACAGAAAATTAAGCTGCGGAGAAGCAGAAGAATCAGAATAAGAGCAAGAAATTGAAATAAGAAACAATGCAGAAGAAACAGAAAGATGAAGAAGAAGAAGGAGATGTAGAATTACAAGAAGAACAAGAGGAGCTAGAAGAACAAGACGAACAAGAAGAAGAAACAGGAGAATAAGAGGATAAATCAGAAATAACAGATGAGTAAGCCGAAAAAGCAGAAATAACAGAATAAGCTGAATATGAAGCAGAGGAAGCAGAAGAAATAATTGAAAAAGCAAAAAAATGCAGAGGAAACCGAAGAAGATGAAGACGAAGGAGATATAGAAGTGAAAGAAGAACAAGAGAAACTGTAAGAACAAGAGGAAGAAACAGAAGAATCAGAGGAAAAAGCAAAAATAACAGAAGAATAAGCCGAAAAAGCAGCAATAACAGAAGAAAAAGCCGAAAAAGCAGAAATAACAGAAGAATGAGCTGAAGAAGAAGCAACAATTGAAAAGCAGAAAATGCATTAGAAACAGAATAAGATGAAGAAGAAGAAGAAGAAGAAGGATATGTAGAACTACAAGAAGAAGTAGAAGAACAAGAAGAACAAGAAGAAGAAACATGGGAATAAGACGAAAAAGCAGAAATAACAAAAGAATAAGCGAAAAGCAGAAATAACAGGAGAATAAGCCGAAATAGGAGAAATAAGAGAAGAATAAGGTGAAGAAAAAGCTGAAGCAGAAGAAGAAGTAATTGAAAAAGCAGAAAATGCATTAGAAACAGAAGAAGTTGAAAAAGAAGAAAAAAGGAGATGTAGAAATACGAGAGGAACAAGAACTAGGAGAACAAGAAGAACAAGCAGAAGAAACAGAAGAATAAGAGTAAAAAGCAGAAATAACCAAAGAAATAGCCGAAAAAGCAGAAATAACAGAAAATTAAGCTGCGGAGAAGCAGAAGAATCAGAATAAGAGCAAGAAATTGAAACAACAAACAATGCAGAAGAAACAGAAAGATGATGAAGAAGAAGGAGATGTAGAATTACAAGAAGAACAAGAGGAGCTAGAAGAACAAGACGAACAAGAAGAAGAAACAGGGGAATAAGAGGATAAATCAGAAATAACAGATGAGTAAGCCGAAAAAGCAGAAATAACAAGAATAAGCCGAAAAAGCAGAAATAACAGAATAAGCTGAATATGATGCAGAGGAAGCAGAAGAAGTAATAGAAAAAGCAAAAATATGCAGAGGAAACCGAAGAAGATGAAGACGAAGGAGATATAGAAGTGAAAGAAGAACAAGAGAAACTGTAAGAACAAGAGGAAGAAACAGAAGAATCAGAGGAAAAAGCAAAAATAACCGAAGAATGAGCCGAAAAAGCAGCAATAACAGAAGAAAAAGCAGAAATAACAGAAGAATAAGCTGAAGAAGAAGCAGAAGAAGCAGTAATTGAAAAGCAGAAAATGCATTAGAAACAGAATAAGATGAAGAAGAAGAAGAAGGAGAAGCATATGTAGAACTACTAGAAGAAGTAGAAGAACAAGAAGAACAAGAAGAAGAAACATGGGAATAAGAGGAAAAAGCAGAAATAACCAAAGAATAAGCGAAAAGCAGAAATAACAGGAGAATAAGCCGAAATAGCAGAAATAAGAGAAGAATAAGGTGAAGAAAAAGCTGAAGCAGAAGAAGAAGTAATTGAAAAAGCAGAAAATGCATTAGAAACAGAAGAAGTTGAAAAAGAAGAAAAAAGGAGATGTAGAAATACGAGAGGAACAAGAACTAGGAGACCAAGAAGAACAAGCAGAAGAAACAGAAGAATAAGAGTAAAAAGCAGAAATAACCAAAGAAATAGCCGAAAAAGCAGAAATAACAGAAAATTAAGCTGCGGAGAAGCAGAAGAATCAGAATAAGAGCAAGAAATTGAAAAAAGAAACAATGCAGAAGAAACAGAAAGATGAAGAAGAAGAAGGAGATGTAGAATTACAAGAAGAACAAGAGGAGCTAGAAGAACAAGACGAACAAGAAGAAGAAACAGGGGAATAAGAGGATAAATCAGAAATAACAGATGAGTAAGCCGAAAAAGCAGAAATAACAGAATAAGCTGAATATGAAGCAGAGGAAGCAGAAGAAGTAATTGAAAAAGCAAAAAAATGCAGAGGAAACCGAAGAAGATGAAGACGAAGGAGATATAGAAGTGAAAGAAGAACAAGAGAAACTGTAAGAACAAGAGGAAGAAACAGAAGAATCAGAGGAAAAAGCAAAAATAACAGAAGAATAAGCCGAAAAAGCAGCAATAACAGAAGAAAAAGCCGAAAAAGCAGAAATAACAGAAGAATGAGCTGAAGAAGAAGCAACAATTGAAAAGCAGAAAATGCATTAGAAACAGAATAAGATGAAGAAGAAGAAGAAGAAGAAGAAGGATATGTAGAACTACAAGAAGAAGTAGAAGAACAAGAAGAACAACAAGAAGAAACATGGGAATAAGACGAAAAAGCAGAAATAACAAAAGAATAAGCGAAAAGCAGAAATAACAGGAGAATAAGCCGAAATAGGAGAAATAGGAGAAGAATAAGGTGAAGAAAAAGCTGAAGCAGAAGAAGAAGTAATTGAAAAAGCAGAAAATGCATTAGAAACAGAAGAAGTTGAAAAAGAAGATAAAAGGCGATGTAGAAATACGAGAGGAACAAGAACTAGGAGACCAAGAAGAACAAGCAGAAGAAACAGAAGAATAAGAGTAAAAAGCAGAAATAACCAAAGAAATAGCCGAAAAAGCAGAAATAACAGAAAATTAAGCTGCGGAGAAGCAGAAGAATCAGAATAAGAGCAAGAAATTGAAAACAACAAACAATGCAGAAGAAACAGAAAGATGATGAAGAAGAAGGAGATGTAGAATTACAAGAAGAACAAGAGGAGCTAGAAGAACAAGACGAACAAGAAGAAGAAACAGGGGAATAAGAGGATAAATCAGAAATAACAGATGAGTAAGCCGCAAAAGCAGAAATAACAAGAATAAGCCGAAAAAGCAGAAATAACAGAATAAGCTGAATATGAAACAGAGGAAGCAGAAGAAGTAATAGAAAAAGCAAAAATATGCAGAGGAAACCGAAGAAGATGAAGACGAAGGAGATATAGAAGTGAAAGAAGAACAAGAGAAACTGTAAGAACAAGAGGAAGAAACAGAAGAATCAGAGGAAAAAGCAAAAATAACAGAAGAATGAGCCGCAAAAGCAGCAATAACAGAAGAAAAAGCAGAAATAACAGAAGAATAAGCTGAAGAAGAAGCAGAAGAAGCAGTAATTGAAAAGCAGAAAATGCATTAGAAACAGAATAAGATGAAGAAGAAGAAGAAGGAGAAGGATATGTAGAACTACAAGAAGAAGTAGAAGAACAAGAAGAACAAGAAGAAGAAACATGGGAATAAGAGGAAAAAGCAGAAATAACAAAAGAATAAGCGAAAAGCAGAAATAACAGGAGAATAAGCCGAAATAGCAGAAATAAGAGAAGAATAAGGTGACGAAAAAGCTGAAGCAGAAGAAGAAGTAATTGAAAAAGAGAAAATGCATTAGAAACAGAAGAAGTTGAAAAAGAAGAAAAAAGGAGATGTAGAAATACGAGAGGAACAAGAACTAGGAGAACAAGAAGAACAAGCAGAAGAAACAGAAGAATAAGAGTAAAAAGCAGAAATAACCAAAGAAATAGCCGAAAAAGCAGAAATAACAGAAAATTAAGCTGTAGAGAAGCAGAAGAATCAGAATAAGAGCAAGAAATTGAAACAAACAAACAATGCAGAAGAAACAGAAAGATGAAGAAGAAGGAGATGTAGAATTACAAGAAGAACAAGAGGAGCTAGAAGAACAAGACGAACAAGAAGAAGAAACAGGGGAATAAGAGGATAAATCAGAAATAACAGATGAGTAAGCCGAAAAAGCAGAAATAACAGAATAAGCTGAATATGAAGCAGAGGAAGCAGGAGAAGTAATTGAAAAAGCAAAAAAAATGCAGAGGAAACCGAAGAAGATGAAGACGAAGGAGATATAGAAGTGAAAGAAGAACAAGAGAAACTGTAAGAACAAGAGGAAGAAACATAAGAATCAGAGGAAAAAGCAAAAATAAAAGAAGAATAAACCGAAAAAGCAGCAATTACAGAAGAAAAAGCAAAAATAACAGAAGAATAAGCCGAAAAAGCAGCAATAACAGAAGAAAAAGTCGAAAAAAAGCAGAAATAACAGAAGAATGAGCTGAAGAAGAAGCAACAATTGAAAAGCAAAAATGCATTAGAAACAGAATAAGATGAAGAAGAAGAAGAAGAAGAAGAAGGATATGTAGAACTACAAGAAGAAGTAGAAGAACAAGAAGAACAAGAAGAAGAAACATGGGAATAAGACGAAAAAGCAGAAATAACAAAAGAATAAGCGAAAAGCAGAAATAACAGGATAAGCCGAAATAGGAGAAATAAGAGAAGAATAAGGTGAAGAAAAAGCTGAAGCAGAAGAAGAAGTAATTGAAAAAGCAGAAAATGCATTAGAAACAGAAGAAGTTGAAAAAGAATATAAAAGGAGATGTAGAAATACGAGAGGAACAAGAACTAGGAGAACAAGAAGAACAAGCAGAAGAAACAGAAGAATAAGAGTAAAAAGCAGAAATAACCAAAGAAATAGCCGAAAAAGCAGAAATAACAGAAAATTAAGCTGCGGAGAAGCAGAAGAATCAGAATAAGAGCAAGAAATTGAAATAAGAAACAATGCAGAAGAAACAGAAAGATGAAGAAGAAGAAGGAGATGTAGAATTACAAGAAGAACAAGAGGAGCTAGAAGAACAAGACGAACAAGAAGAAGAAACAGGAGAATAAGAGGATAAATCAGAAATAACAGATGAGTAAGCCGAAAAAGCAGAAATAACAGAATAAGCTGAATATGAAGCAGAGGAAGCAGAAGAAATAATTGAAAAAGCAAAAAAATGCAGAGGAAACCGAAGAAGATGAAGACGAAGGAGATATAGAAGTGAAAGAAGAACAAGAGAAACTGTAAGAACAAGAGGAAGAAACAGAAGAATCAGAGGAAAAAGCAAAAATAACAGAAGAATAAGCCGAAAAAGCAGCAATAACAGAAGAAAAAGCCGAAAAAGCAGAAATAACAGAAGAATGAGCTGAAGAAGAAGCAACAATTGAAAAGCAGAAAATGCATTAGAAACAGAATAAGATGAAGAAGAAGAAGAAGAAGAAGGATATGTAGAACTACAAGAAGAAGTAGAAGAACAAGAAGAACAAGAAGAAGAAACATGGGAATAAGACGAAAAAGCAGAAATAACAAAAGAATAAGCGAAAAGCAGAAATAACAGGAGAATAAGCCGAAATAGGAGAAATAAGAGAAGAATAAGGTGAAGAAAAAGCTGAAGCAGAAGAAGAAGTAATTGAAAAAGCAGAAAATGCATTAGAAACAGAAGAAGTTGAAAAAGAAGAAAAAAGGAGATGTAGAAATACGAGAGGAACAAGAACTAGGAGACCAAGAAGAACAAGCAGAAGAAACAGAAGAATAAGAGTAAAAAGCAGAAATAACCAAAGAAATAGCCGAAAAAGCAGAAATAACAGAAAATTAAGCTGCGGAGAAGCAGAAGAATCAGAATAAGAGCAAGAAATTGAAAAAAGAAACAATGCAGAAGAAACAGAAAGATGAAGAAGAAGAAGGAGATGTAGAATTACAAGAAGAACAAGAGGAGCTAGAAGAACAAGACGAACAAGAAGAAGAAACAGGGGAATAAGAGGATAAATCAGAAATAACAGATGAGTAAGCCGAAAAAGCAGAAATAACAGAATAAGCTGAATATGAAGCAGAGGAAGCAGAAGAAGTAATTGAAAAAGCAAAAAAATGCAGAGGAAACCGAAGAAGATGAAGACGAAGGAGATATAGAAGTGAAAGAAGAACAAGAGAAACTGTAAGAACAAGAGGAAGAAACAGAAGAATCAGAGGAAAAAGCAAAAATAACAGAAGAATAAGCCGAAAAAGCAGCAATAACAGAAGAAAAAGCCGAAAAAGCAGAAATAACAGAAGAATGAGCTGAAGAAGAAGCAACAATTGAAAAGCAGAAAATGCATTAGAAACAGAATAAGATGAAGAAGAAGAAGAAGAAGAAGAAGGATATGTAGAACTACAAGAAGAAGTAGAAGAACAAGAAGAACAAGAAGAAGAAACATGGGAATAAGACGAAAAAGCAGAAATAACAAAAGAATAAGCGAAAAGCAGAAATAACAGGAGAATAAGCCGAAATAGGAGAAATAGGAGAAGAATAAGGTGAAGAAAAAGCTGAAGCAGAAGAAGAAGTAATTGAAAAAGCAGAAAATGCATTAGAAACAGAAGAAGTTGAAAAAGAAGATAAAAGGAGATGTAGAAATACGAGAGGAACAAGAACTAGGAGACCAAGAAGAACAAGCAGAAGAAACAGAAGAATAAGAGTAAAAAGCAGAAATAACCAAAGAAATAGCCGAAAAAGCAGAAATAACAGAAAATTAAGCTGCGGAGAAGCAGAAGAATCAGAATAAGAGCAAGAAATTGAAACAACAAACAATGCAGAAGAAACAGAAAGATGATGAAGAAGAAGGAGATGTAGAATTACAAGAAGAACAAGAGGAGCTAGAAGAACAAGACGAACAAGAAGAAGAAACAGGGGAATAAGAGGATAAATCAGAAATAACAGATGAGTAAGCCGAAAAAGCAGAAATAACAAGAATAAGCCGAAAAAGCAGAAATAACAGAATAAGCTGAATATGAAACAGAGGAAGCAGAAGAAGTAATAGAAAAAGCAAAAATATGCAGAGGAAACCGAAGAAGATGAAGACGAAGGAGATATAGAAGTGAAAGAAGAACAAGAGAAACTGTAAGAACAAGAGGAAGAAACAGAAGAATCAGAGGAAAAAGCAAAAATAACAGAAGAATGAGCCGCAAAAGCAGCAATAACAGAAGAAAAAGCAGAAATAACAGAAGAATAAGCTGAAGAAGAAGCAGAAGAAGCAGTAATTGAAAAGCAGAAAATGCATTAGAAACAGAATAAGATGAAGAAGAAGAAGAAGGAGAAGGATATGTAGAACTACAAGAAGAAGTAGAAGAACAAGAAGAACAAGAAGAAGAAACATGGGAATAAGAGGAAAAAGCAGAAATAACAAAAGAATAAGCGAAAAGCAGAAATAACAGGAGAATAAGCCGAAATAGCAGAAATAAGAGAAGAATAAGGTGACGAAAAAGCTGAAGCAGAAGAAGAAGTAATTGAAAAAGAGAAAATGCATTAGAAACAGAAGAAGTTGAAAAAGAAGAAAAAAGGAGATGTAGAAATACGAGAGGAACAAGAACTAGGAGAACAAGAAGAACAAGCAGAAGAAACAGAAGAATAAGAGTAAAAAGCAGAAATAACCAAAGAAATAGCCGAAAAAGCAGAAATAACAGAAAATTAAGCTGTAGAGAAGCAGAAGAATCAGAATAAGAGCAAGAAATTGAAACAACAAACAATGCAGAAGAAACAGAAAGATGAAGAAGAAGGAGATGTAGAATTACAAGAAGAACAAGAGGAGCTAGAAGAACAAGACGAACAAGAAGAAGAAACAGGGGAATAAGAGGATAAATCAGAAATAACAGATGAGTAAGCCGAAAAAGCAGAAATAACAGAATAAGCTGAATATGAAGCAGAGGAAGCAGGAGAAGTAATTGAAAAAGCAAAAAAATGCAGAGGAAACCGAAGAAGATGAAGACGAAGGAGATATAGAAGTGAAAGAAGAACAAGAGAAACTGTAAGAACAAGAGGAAGAAACATAAGAATCAGAGGAAAAAGCAAAAATAAAAGAAGAATAAACCGAAAAAGCAGCAATTACAGAAGAAAAAGCAGAAATAACAGAAGAATAAGCTGAAGAAGAAGCAGAAGAAGCAGTAATTGAAAAGCAGAAAATGCATTAGAAACAGAATAAGATGAAGAAGAAGAAGAAGGAGAAGGATATGTAGAACTACTAGAAGAAGTAGAAGAACAAGAAGAACAAGAAGAAGATACATGGGAATAAGAGGAAAAAGCAGAAATAACAAAAGAATAAGCGAAAAGCAGAAATAACAGGAGAATAAGCCGAAATAGCAGAATTAAGAGAAGAATAAGGTGAAGAAAAAGCTGAAGCAGAAGAAGAAGTAATTGAAAAAGCAGAAAATGCATTAGAAACAGAAGAAGTTGAAAAAGAAGAAAAAAGGAGATGTAGAAATACGAGAGGAACAAGAACTAGGAGACCAAGAAGAACAAGCAGAAGAAACAGAAGAATAAGAGTAAAAAGCAGAAATAACCAAAGAAATAGCCGAAAAAGCAGAAATAACAGAAAATTAAGCTGCGGAGAAGCAGAAGAATCAGAATAAGAGCAAGAAATTGAAAAAAGAAACAATGCAGAAGAAACAGAAAGATGAAGAAGAAGAAGGAGATGTAGAATTACAAGAAGAACAAGAGGAGCTAGAAGAACAAGACGAACAAGAAGAAGAAACAGGGGAATAAGAGGATAAATCAGAAATAACAGATGAGTAAGCCGAAAAAGCAGAAATAACAGAATAAGCTGAATATGAAGCAGAGGAAGCAGAAGAAGTAATTGAAAAAGCAAAAAAATGCAGAGGAAACCGAAGAAGATGAAGACGAAGGAGATATAGAAGTGAAAGAAGAACAAGAGAAACTGTAAGAACAAGAGGAAGAAACAGAAGAATCAGAGGAAAAAGCAAAAATAACAGAAGAATAAGCCGAAAAAGCAGCAATAACAGAAGAAAAAGCCGAAAAAGCAGAAATAACAGAAGAATGAGCTGAAGAAGAAGCAACAATTGAAAAGCAGAAAATGCATTAGAAACAGAATAAGATGAAGAAGAAGAAGAAGAAGAAGAAGGATATGTAGAACTACAAGAAGAAGTAGAAGAACAAGAAGAACAAGAAGAAGAAACATGGGAATAAGAGGAAAAAGCAGAAATAACAAAAGAATAAGCGAAAAGCAGAAATAACAGGAGAATAAGCCGAAATAGGAGAAATAAGAGAAGAATAAGGTGAAGAAAAAGCTGAAGCAGAAGAAGAAGTAATTGAAAAAGCAGAAAATGCATTAGAAACAGAAGAAGTTGAAAAAGAAGAAAAAAGGAGATGTAGAAATACGAGAGGAACAAGAACTAGGAGAACAAGAAGAACAAGCAGAAGAAACAGAAGAATAAGAGTAAAAAGCAGAAATAACCAAAGAAATAGCCGAAAAAGCAGAAATAACAGAAAATTAAGCTGCGGAGAAGCAGAAGAATCAGAATAAGAGCAAGAAATTGAAAAAAGAAACAATGCAGAAGAAACAGAAAGATGAAGAAGAAGAAGGAGATGTAGAATTACAAGAAGAACAAGAGGAGCTAGAAGAACAAGACGAACAAGAAGAAGAAACAGGGGAATAAGAGGATAAATCAGAAATAACAGATGAGTAAGCCGAAAAAGCAGAAATAACAGAATAAGCTGAATATGAAGCAGAGGAAGCAGAAGAAGTAATTGAAAAAGCAAAAAAATGCAGAGGAAACCGAAGAAGATGAAGACGAAGGAGATATAGAAGTGAAAGAAGAACAAGAGAAACTGTAAGAACAAGAGGAAGAAACAGAAGAATCAGAGGAAAAAGCAAAAATAACAGAAGAATAAGCCGAAAAAGCAGCAATAACAGAAGAAAAAGCCGAAAAAGCAGAAATAACAGAAGAATGAGCTGAAGAAGAAGCAACAATTGAAAAGCAGAAAATGCATTAGAAACAGAATAAGATGAAGAAGAAGAAGAAGAAGAAGAAGGATATGTAGAACTACAAGAAGAAGTAGAAGAACAAGAAGAACAAGAAGAAGAAACATGGGAATAAGACGAAAAAGCAGAAATAACAAAAGAATAAGCGAAAAGCAGAAATAACAGGAGAATAAGCCGAAATAGGAGAAATAAGAGAAGAATAAGGTGAAGAAAAAGCTGAAGCAGAAGAAGAAGTAATTGAAAAAGCAGAAAATGCATTAGAAACAGAAGAATTTGAAAAAGAAGAAAAATGGAGATGTAGAAATACGAGAGGAACAAGAACTAGGAGAACAAGAAGAACAAGCAGAAGAAACAGAAGAATAAGAGTAAAAAGCAGAAATAACCAAAGAAATAGCCGAAAAAGCAGAAATAACAGAAAATTAAGCTGCGGAGAAGCAGAAGAATCAGAATAAGAGCAAGAAATTGAAACAACAATCAATGCAGAAGAAACAGAAAGATGATGAAGAAGAAGGAGATGTAGAATTACAAGAAGAACAAGAGGAGCTAGAAGAACAAGACGAACAAGAAGAAGAAACAGGGGAATAAGAGGATAAATCAGAAATAACAGATGAGTAAGCCGAAAAAGCAGAAATAACAAGAATAAGCCGAAAAACCAGAAATAACAGAATAAGCTGAATATGATGCAGAGGAAGCAGAAGAAGTAATAGAAAAAGCAAAAATATGCAGAGGAAACCGAAGAAGATGAAGACGAAGGAGATATAGAAGTGAAAGAAGAACAAGAGAAACTGTAAGAACAAGAGGAAGAAACAGAAGAATCAGAGGAAAAAGCAAAAATAACAGAAGAATGAGCCGAAAAAGCAGCAATAACAGAAGAAAAAGCAGAAATAACAGAAGAATAAGCTGAAGAAGAAGCAGAAGAAGCAGTAATTGAAAAGCAGAAAATGCATTAGAAACAGAATAAGATGAAGAAGAAGAAGAAGGAGAAGGATACGTAGAACAACTAGAAGAAGTAGAAGAACAAGAAGAACAAGAAGAAGAAACATGGGAATAAGAGGAAAAAGCAGAAATAACCAAAGAATAAGCGAAAAGCAGAAATAACAGGAGAATAAGCCGAAATAGCAGAAATAAGAGAAGAATAAGGTGAAGAAAAAGCTGAAGCAGAAGAAGAAGTAATTGAAAAAGCAGAAAATGCATTAGAAACAGAAGAAGTTGAAAAAGAAGAAAAAAGGAGATGTAGAAATACGAGAGGAACAAGAACTAGGAGACCAAGAAGAACAAGCAGAAGAAACAGAAGAATAAGAGTAAAAAGCAGAAATAACCAAAGAAATAGCCGAAAAAGCAGAAATAACAGAAAATTAAGCTGCGGAGAAGCAGAAGAATCAGAATAAGAGCAAGAAATTGAAAAAAGAAACAATGCAGAAGAAACAGAAAGATGAAGAAGAAGAAGGAGATGTAGAATTACAAGAAGAACAAGAGGAGCTAGAAGAACAAGACGAACAAGAAGAAGAAACAGGGGAATAAGAGGATAAATCAGAAATAACAGATGAGTAAGCCGAAAAAGCAGAAATAACAGAATAAGCTGAATATGAAGCAGAGGAAGCAGAAGAAGTAATTGAAAAAGCAAAAAAATGCAGAGGAAACCGAAGAAGATGAAGACGAAGGAGATATAGAAGTGAAAGAAGAACAAGAGAAACTGTAAGAACAAGAGGAAGAAACAGAAGAATATGAGGAAAAAGCAAAAATAACAGAAGAATAAGCCGAAAAAGCAGCAATAACAGAAGAAAAAGCCGAAAAAGCAGAAATAACAGAAGAATGAGCTGAAGAAGAAGCAACAATTGAAAAGCAGAAAATGCATTAGAAACAGAATAAGATGAAGAAGAAGAAGAAGAAGAAGAAGGATATGTAGAACTACAAGAAGAAGTAGAAGAACAAGAAGAACAAGAAGAAGAAACATGGGAATAAGAGGAAAAAGCAGAAATAACAAAAGAATAAGCGAAAAGCAGAAATAACAGGAGAATAAGCCGAAATAGCAGAAATAAGAGAAGAATAAGGTGAAGAAAAAGCTGAAGCAGAAGAAGAAGTAATTGAAAAAGCAGAAAATGCATTAGAAACAGAAGAAGTTGAAAAAGAAGAAAAAAGGAGATGTAGAAATACGAGAGGAACAAGAACTAGGAGACCAAGAAGAACAAGCAGAAGAAACAGAAGAATAAGAGTAAAAAGCAGAAATAACCAAAGAAATAGCCGAAAAAGCAGAAATAACAGAAAATTAAGCTGCGGAGAAGCAGAAGAATCAGAATAAGAGCAAGAAATTGAAACAACAATCAATGCAGAAGAAACAGAAAGATGATGAAGAAGAAGGAGATGTAGAATTACAAGAAGAACAAGAGGAGCTAGAAGAACAAGACGAACAAGAAGAAGAAACAGGGGAATAAGAGGATAAATCAGAAATAACAGATGAGTAAGCCGAAAAAGCAGAAATAACAAGAATAAGCCGAAAAAGCAGAAATAACAGAATAAGCTGAATATGATGCAGAGGAAGCAGAAGAAGTAATAGAAAAAGCAAAAATATGCAGAGGAAACCGAAGAAGATGAAGACGAAGGAGATATAGAAGTGAAAGAAGAACAAGAGAAACTGTAAGAACAAGAGGAAGAAACAGAAGAATCAGAGGAAAAAGCAAAAATAACAGAAGAATGAGCCGAAAAAGCAGCAATAACAGAAGAAAAAGCAGAAATAACAGAAGAATAAGCTGAAGAAGAAGCAGAAGAAGCAGTAATTGAAAAGCAGAAAATGCATTAGAAACAGAATAAGATGAAGAAGAAGAAGAAGGAGAAGGATACGTAGAACAACTAGAAGAAGTAGAAGAACAAGAAGAACAAGAAGAAGAAACATGGGAATAAGAGGAAAAAGCAGAAATAACCAAAGAATAAGCGAAAAGCAGAAATAACAGGAGAATAAGCCGAAATAGCAGAAATAAGAGAAGAATAAGGTGAAGAAAAAGCTGAAGCAGAAGAAGAAGTAATTGAAAAAGCAGAAAATGCATTAGAAACAGAAGAAGTTGAAAAAGAAGAAAAAAGGAGATGTAGAAATACGAGAGGAACAAGAACTAGGAGACCAAGAAGAACAAGCAGAAGAAACAGAAGAATAAGAGTAAAAAGCAGAAATAACCAAAGAAATAGCCGAAAAAGCAGAAATAACAGAAAATTAAGCTGCGGAGAAGCAGAAGAATCAGAATAAGAGCAAGAAATTGAAAAAAGAAACAATGCAGAAGAAACAGAAAGATGAAGAAGAAGAAGGAGATGTAGAATTACAAGAAGAACAAGAGGAGCTAGAAGAACAAGACGAACAAGAAGAAGAAACAGGGGAATAAGAGGATAAATCAGAAATAACAGATGAGTAAGCCGAAAAAGCAGAAATAACAGAATAAGCTGAATATGAAGCAGAGGAAGCAGAAGAAGTAATTGAAAAAGCAAAAAAATGCAGAGGAAACCGAAGAAGATGAAGACGAAGGAGATATAGAAGTGAAAGAAGAACAAGAGAAACTGTAAGAACAAGAGGAAGAAACAGAAGAATATGAGGAAAAAGCAAAAATAACAGAAGAATAAGCCGAAAAAGCAGCAATAACAGAAGAAAAAGCCGAAAAAGCAGAAATAACAGAAGAATGAGCTGAAGAAGAAGCAACAATTGAAAAGCAGAAAATGCATTAGAAACAGAATAAGATGAAGAAGAAGAAGAAGAAGAAGAAGAAGGATATGTAGAACTACAAGAAGAAGTAGAAGAACAAGAAGAACAAGAAGAAGAAACATGGGAATAAGAGGAAAAAGCAGAAATAACAAAAGAATAAGCGAAAAGCAGAAATAACAGGAGAATAAGCCGAAATAGCAGAAATAAGAGAAGAATAAGGTGAAGAAAAAGCTGAAGCAGAAGAAGTAATTGAAAAAGCAGAAAGGGCATTAGAAACAGAAGAAGTTGAAAAAGAAGAAAAAAGGAGATGTAGAAATACGAGAGGAACAAGAACTAGGAGACCAAGAAGAACAAGCAGAAGAAACAGAAGAATAAGAGTAAAAAGCAGAAATAACCAAAGAAATAGCCGAAAAAGCAGAAATAACAGAAAATTAAGCTGCGGAGAAGCAGAAGAATCAGAATAAGAGCAAGAAATTGAAACAACAATCAATGCAGAAGAAACAGAAAGATGATGAAGAAGAAGGAGATGTAGAATTACAAGAAGAACAAGAGGAGCTAGAAGAACAAGACGAACAAGAAGAAGAAACAGGGGAATAAGAGGATAAATCAGAAATAACAGATGAGTAAGCCGAAAAAGCAGAAATAACAAGAATAAGCCGAAAAAGCAGAAATAACAGAATAAGCTGAATATGATGCAGAGGAAGCAGAAGAAGTAATAGAAAAAGCAAAAATATGCAGAGGAAACCGAAGAAGATGAAGACGAAGGAGATATAGAAGTGAAAGAAGAACAAGAGAAACTGTAAGAACAAGAGGAAGAAACAGTAGAATCAGAGGAAAAAGCAAAAATAACAGAAGAATGAGCCGAAAAAGCAGCAATAACAGAAGAAAAAGCAGAAATAACAGAAGAATAAGCTGAAGAAGAAGCAGAAGAAGCAGTAATTGAAAAGCAGAAAATGCATTAGAAACAGAATAAGATGAAGAAGAAGAAGAAGGAGAAGGATATGTAGAACTACTAGAAGAAGTAGAAGAACAAGAAGAACAAGAAGAAGAAACATGGGAATAAGAGGAAAAAGCAGAAATAACCAACGAATAAGCGAAAAGCAGAAATAACAGGAGAATAAGCCGAAATAGCAGAAATAAGAGAAGAATAAGGTGAAGAAAAAGCTGAAGCAGAAGAAGAAGTAATTGAAAAAGCAGAAAATGCATTAGAAACAGAAGTTGAAAAAGAAGAAAAAAGGAGATGTAGAAATACGAGAGGAACAAGAACTAGGAGACCAAGAAGAACAAGCAGAAGAAACAGAAGAATAAGAGTAAAAAGCAGAAATAACCAAAGAAATAGCCGAAAAAGCAAAAATAACAGAAAATTAAGCTGCGGAGAAGCAGAAGAATCAGAATAAGAGCAAGAAATTGAAAAAAGAAACAATGCAGAAGAAACAGAAAGATGAAGAATAAGAAGGAGATGTAGAATTTCAAGAAGAACAAGAGGAGCTAGAAGAACAAGACGAACAAGAAGAAGAAACAGGGGAATAAGAGGATAAATCAGAAATAACAGATGAGTAAGCCGAAAAAGCAGAAATAACAGAATAAGCTGAATATGAAGCAGAGGAAGCAGAAGAAGTAATTGAAAAAGCAAAAAAATGCAGAGGAAACCGAAGAAGATGAAGACGAAGGAGATATAGAAGTGAAAGAAGAACAAGAGAAACTGTAAGAACAAGAGGAAGAAACAGAAGAATCAGAGGAAAAAGCAAAAATAACAGAAGAATGAGCCGAAAAAGCAGCAATAACAGAAGAAAAAGCAGAAATAACAGAAGAATAAGCTGAAGAAGAAGCAGAAGAAGCAGTAATTGAAAAGCAGAAAATGCATTAGAAACAGAATAAGATGAAGAAGAAGAAGAAGTAGAAGGATATGTAGAACTACTAGAAGAAGTAGAAGAACAAGAAGAACAAGAAGAAGAAACATGGGAATAAGAGGAAAAAGCAGAAATAACAAAAGAATAAGCGAATAGCAGAAATAACAGGAGAATAAGCCGAAATAGCAGAAATAAGAGAAGAATAAGGTGAAGAAAAAGCTGAAGCAGAAGAAGAAGTAATTGAAAAAGCAGAAAATGCATTAGAAACAGAAGAATTTGAAAAAGAAGAAAAAAGGAGATGTAGAAATACGAGAGGAACAAGAACTAGGAGACCAAGAAGAACAAGCAGAAGAAACAGAAGAATAAAAGTAAAAAGCAGAAATAACCAAAGAAATAGCCGAAAAAGCAGAAATAACAGAAAATTAAGCTGCGGAAAAACAGAAGAATCAGAATAAGAGCAAGAAATTGAAAAAAGAAACAATGCAGAAGAAACAGAAAGATGATGAAGAAGAAGGAGATGTAGAATTACAAGAAGAACAAGAGGAGCTAGAAGAACGAGACGAACAAGAAGAAGAAACAGGGGAATAAGAGGATAAATCAGAAATAACAGATGAGTAAGCCGAAAAAGCAGAAATAACAAGAATAAGCCGAAAAAGCAGAAATAACAGAATAAGCTGAATATGATGCAGAGGAAGCAGAAGAAGTAATAGAAAAAGCAAAAATATGCAGAGGAAACCGAAGAAGATGAAGACGAAGGAGATATAGAAGTGAAAGAAGAACAAGAGAAACTGTAAGAACAAGAGGAAGAAACAGAAGAATCAGAGGAAAAAGCAAAAATAACCGAAGAATGAGCCGAAAAAGCAGCAATAACAGAAGAAAAAGCAGAAATAACAGAACAATAAGCTGAAGAAGAAGCAGAAGAAGCAGTAATTGAAAAGCAGAAAATGCATTAGAAACAGAATAAGATGAAGAAGAAGAAGAAGGAGAAGGATATGTAGAACTACTAGAAGAAGTAGAAGAACAAGAAGAACAAGAAGAAGAAACATGGGAATAAGAGGAAAAAGCAGAAATAACAAAAGAATAAGCGAAAAGCAGAAATAACAGGAGAATAAGCCGAAATAGCAGAAATAAGAGAAGAATAAGGTGAAGAAAAAGCTGAAGCAGAAGAAGAAGTAATTGAAAAAGCAGAAAATGCATTAGAAACAGAAGAAGTTGAAAAAGAAGAAAAAAGGAGATGTAGAAATACGAGAGGAACAAGAACTAGGAGACCAAGAAGAACAAGCAGAAGAAACAGAAGAATAAGAGTAAAAAGCAGAAATAACCAAAGAAATAGCCGAAAAAGCAGAAATAACAGAAAATTAAGCTGCGGAGAAGCAGAAGAATCAGAATAAGAGCAAGAAATTGAAACAACAAACAATGCAGAAGAAACAGAAAGATGATGAAGAAGAAGGAGATGTAGAATTACAAGAAGAACAAGAGGAGCTAGAAGAACGAGACGAACAAGAAGAAGAAACAGGGGAATAAGAGGATAAATCAGAAATAACAGATGAGTAAGCCGAAAAAGCAGAAATAACAAGAATAAGCCGAAAAAGCAGAAATAACAGAATAAGCTGAATATGATGCAGAGGAAGCAGAAGAAGTAATAGAAAAAGCAAAAATATGCAGAGGAAACCGAAGAAGATGAAGACGAAGGAGATATAGAAGTGAAAGAAGAACAAGAGAAACTGTAAGAACAAGAGGAAGAAAAAGAAGAATCAGAGGAAAAAGCAAAAATAACCGAAGAATGAGCCGAAAAACCAGCAATAACAGAAGAAAAAGCAGAAATAACAGAAGAATAAGCTGAAGAAGAAGCAGAAGAAGCAGTAATTGAAAAGCAGAAAATGCATTAGAAACAGAATAAGATGAAGAAGAAGAAGAAGGAGAAGGATATGTAGAACTACTAGAAGAAGTAGAAGAACAAGAAGAACAAGAAGAAGAAACATGGGAATAAGAGGAAAAAGCAGAAATAACAAAAGAATAAGCGAAAAGCAGAAATAACAGGAGAATAAGCCGAAATAGGAGAAATAAGAGAAGAATAAGGTGAAGAAAAAGCTGAAGCAGAAGAAGAAGTAATTGAAAAAGCAGAAAATGCATTAGAAACAGAAGAAGTTGAAAAAGAAGAAAAAAGGAGATGTAGAAATACGAGAGGAACAAGAACTAGGAGACCAAGAAGAACAAGCAGAAGAAACAGAAGAATAAGAGTAAAAAGCAGAAATAACCAAAGAAATAGCCGAAAAAGCAGAAATAACAGAAAATTAAGCTGCGGAGAAGCAGAAGAATCAGAATAAGAGCAAGAAATTGAAACAACAAACAATGCAGAAGAAACAGAAAGATGATGAAGAAGAAGGAGATGTAGAATTACAAGAAGAACAAGAGGAGCTAGAAGAACAAGACGAACAAGAAGAAGAAACAGGGGAATAAGAGGATAAATCAGAAATAACAGATGAGTAAGCCGAAAAAGCAGAAATAACAAGAATAAGCCGAAAAAGCAGAAATAACAGAATAAGCTGAATATGATGCAGAGGAAGCAGAAGAAGTAATAGAAAAAGCAAAAATATGCAGAGGAAACCGAAGAAGATGAAGACGAAGGAGATATAGAAGTGAAAGAAGAACAAGAGAAACTGTAAGAACAAGAGGAAGAAAAAGAAGAATCAGAGGAAAAAGCAAAAATAACCGAAGAATGAGCCGAAAAAGCAGCAATAACAGAAGAAAAAGCAGAAATAACAGAAGAATAAGCTGAAGAAGAAGCAGAAGAAGCAGTAATTGAAAAGCAGAAAATGCATTAGAAACAGAATAAGATGAAGAAGAAGAAGAAGGAGAAGGATATGTAGAACTACTAGAAGAAGTAGAAGAACAAGAAGAACAAGAAGAAGAAACATGGGAATAAGAGGAAAAAGCAGAAATAACAAAAGAATAAGCGAAAAGCAGAAATAACAGGAGAATAAGCCGAAATAGCAGAAATAAGAGAAGAATAAGGTGAAGAAAAAGCTGAAGCAGAAGAAGAAGTAATTGAAAAAGCAGAAAATGCATTAGAAACAGAAGAAGTTGAAAAAGAAGAAAAAAGGAGATGTAGAAATACGAGAGGAACAAGAACTAGGAGACCAAGAAGAACAAGCAGAAGAAACAGAAGAATAAGAGTAAAAAGCAGAAATAACCAAAGAAATAGCCGAAAAAGCAGAAATAACAGAAAATTAAGCTGCGGAGAAGCAGAAGAATCAGAATAAGAGCAAGAAATTGAAAAAAGAAACAATGCAGAAGAAACAGAAAGATGAAGAAGAAGAAGGAGATGTAGAATTACAAGAAGAACAAGAGGAGCTAGAAGAACAAGACGAACAAGAAGAAGAAACAGGGGAATAAGAGGATAAATCAGAAATAACAGATGAGTAAGCCGAAAAAGCAGAAATAACAGAATAAGCTGAATATGAAGCAGAGGAAGCAGAAGAAGTAATTGAAAAAGCAAAAAAATGCAGAGGAAACCGAAGAAGATGAAGACGAAGGAGATATAGAAGTGAAAGAAGAACAAGAGAAACTGTAAGAACAAGAGGAAGAAACAGAAGAATCAGAGGAAAAAGCAAAAATAACAGAAGAATAAGCCGAAAAAGCAGCAATAACAGAAGAAAAAGCCGAAAAAGCAGAAATAACAGAAGAATGAGCTGAAGAAGAAGCAACAATTGAAAAGCAGAAAATGCATTAGAAACAGAATAAGATGAAGAAGAAGAAGAAGAAGAAGAAGGATATGTAGAACTACAAGAAGAAGTAGAAGAACAAGAAGAACAAGAAGAAGAAACATGGAAATAAGACGAAAAAGCAGAAATAACAAAAGAATAAGCGAAAAGCAGAAATAACAGGAGAATAAGCCGAAATAGGAGAAATAAGAGAAGAATAAGGTGAAGAAAAAGCTGAAGCAGAAGAAGAAGTAATTGAAAAAGCAGAAAATGCATTAGAAACAGAAGAAGTTGAAAAAGAAGAAAAATGGAGATGTAGAAATACGAGAGGAACAAGAACTAGGAGAACAAGAAGAACAAGCAGAAGAAACAGAAGAATAAGAGTAAAAAGCAGAAATAACCAAAGAAATAGCCGAAAAAGCAGAAATAACAGAAAATTAAGCTGCGGAGAAGCAGAAGAATCAGAATAAGAGCAAGAAATTGAAACAACAATCAATGCAGAAGAAACAGAAAGATGATGAAGAAGAAGGAGATGTAGAATTACAAGAAGAATATGAGGAGCTAGAAGAACAAGACGAACAAGAAGAAGAAACAGGGGAATAAGAGGATAAATCAGAAATAACAGATGAGTAAGCCGAAAAAGCAGAAATAACAAGAATAAGCCGAAAAAGCAGAAATAACAGAATAAGCTGAATATGATGCAGAGGAAGCAGAAGAAGTAATAGAAAAAGCAAAAATATGCAGAGGAAACCGAAGAAGATGAAGACGAAGGAGATATAGAAGTGAAAGAAGAACAAGAGAAACTGTAAGAACAAGAGGAAGAAACAGAAGAATCAGAGGAAAAAGCAAAAATAACAGAAGAATGAGCCGAAAAAGCAGCAATAACAGAAGAAAAAGCAGAAATAACAGAAGAATAAGCTGAAGAAGAAGCAGAAGAAGCAGTAATTGAAAAGCAGAAAATGCATTAGAAACAGAATAAGATGAAGAAGAAGAAGAAGGAGAAGGATACGTAGAACAACTAGAAGAAGTAGAAGAACAAGAAGAACAAGAAGAAGAAACATGGGAATAAGAGGAAAAAGCAGAAATAACCAAAGAATAAGCGAAAAGCAGAAATAACAGGAGAATAAGCCGAAATAGCAGAAATAAGAGAAGAATAAGGTGAAGAAAAAGCTGAAGCAGAAGAAGAAGTAATTGAAAAAGCAGAAAATGCATTAGAAACAGAAGAAGTTGAAAAAGAAGAAAAAAGGAGATGTAGAAATACGAGAGGAACAAGAACTAGGAGACCAAGAAGAACAAGCAGAAGAAACAGAAGAATAAGAGTAAAAAGCAGAAATAACCAAAGAAATAGCGGAAAATGCAGAAATAACAGAAAATTAAGCTGCGGAGAAGCAGAAGAATCAGAATAAGAGCAAGAAATTGAAACAACAATCAATGCAGAAGAAACAGAAAGATGATGAAGAAGAAGGAGATGTAGAATTACAAGAAGAACAAGAGGAGCTAGAAGAACAAGACGAACAAGAAGAAGAAACAGGGGAATAAGAGGATAAATCAGAAATAACAGATGAGTAAGCCGAAAAAGCAGAAATAACAAGAATAAGCCGAAAAAGCAGAAATAACAGAATAAGCTGAATATGATGCAGAGGAAGCAGAAGAAGTAATAGAAAAAGCAAAAATATGCAGAGGAAACCGAAGAAGATGAAGACGAAGGAGATATAGAAGTGAAAGAAGAACAAGAGAAACTGTAAGAACAAGAGGAAGATACAGAAGAATCAGAGGAAAAAGCAAAAATAACAGAAGAATGAGCCGAAAAAGCAGCAATAACAGAAGAAAAAGCAGAAATAACAGAAGAATAAGCTGAAGAAGAAGCAGAAGAAGCAGTAATTGAAAAGCAGAAAATGCATTAGAAACAGAATAAGATGAAGAAGAAGAAGAAGGAGAAGGATATGTAGAACTACTAGAAGAAGTAGAAGAACAAGAAGAACAAGAAGAAGAAACATGGGAATAAGAGGAAAAAGCATAAATAACCAAAGAATAAGCGAAAAGCAGAAATAACAGGAGAATAAGCCGAAATAGCAGAAATAAGAGAAGAATAAGGTGAAGAAAAAGCTGAAGCAGAAGAAGAAGTAATTGAAAAAGCAGAAAATGCATTAGAAACAGAAGAAGTTGAAAAAGAAGAAAAAAGGAGATGTAGAAATACGAGAGGAACAAGAACTAGGAGACCAAGAAGAACAAGCAGAAGAAACAGAAGAATAAGAGTAAAAAGCAGAAATAACCAAAGAAATAGCCGAAAAAGCAGAAATAACAGAAAATTAAGCTGCGGAGAAGCAGAAGAATCAGAATAAGAGCAAGAAATTGAAAAAAGAAACAATGCAGAAGAAACAGAAAGATGAAGAAGAAGAAGGAGATGTAGAATTACAAGAAGAACAAGAGGAGCTAGAAGAACAAGACGAACAAGAAGAAGAAACAGGGGAATAAGAGGATAAATCAGAAATAACAGATGAGTAAGCCGAAAAAGCAGAAATAACAGAATAAGCTGAATATGAAGCAGAGGAAGCAGAAGAAGTAATTGAAAAAGCAAAAAAATGCAGAGGAAACCGAAGAAGATGAAGACGAAGGAGATATAGAAGTGAAAGAAGAACAAGAGAAACTGTAAGAACAAGAGGAAGAAACAGAAGAATATGAGGAAAAAGCAAAAATAACAGAAGAATAAGCCGAAAAAGCAGCAATAACAGAAGAAAAAGCCGAAAAAGCAGAAATAACAGAAGAATGAGCTGAAGAAGAAGCAACAATTGAAAAGCAGAAAATGCATTAGAAACAGAATAAGATGAAGAAGAAGAAGAAGAAGAAGAAGAAGGATATGTAGAACTACAAGAAGAAGTAGAAGAACAAGAAGAACAAGAAGAAGAAACATGGGAATAAGAGGAAAAAGCAGAAATAACAAAAGAATAAGCGAAAAGCAGAAATAACAGGAGAATAAGCCGAAATAGCAGAAATAAGAGAAGAATAAGGTGAAGAAAAAGCTGAAGCAGAAGAAGTAATTGAAAAAGCAGAAAGGGCATTAGAAACAGAAGAAGTTGAAAAAGAAGAAAAAAGGAGATGTAGAAATACGAGAGGAACAAGAACTAGGAGACCAAGAAGAACAAGCAGAAGAAACAGAAGAATAAGAGTAAAAAGCAGAAATAACCAAAGAAATAGCCGAAAAAGCAGAAATAACAGAAAATTAAGCTGCGGAGAAGCAGAAGAATCAGAATAAGAGCAAGAAATTGAAACAACAATCAATGCAGAAGAAACAGAAAGATGATGAAGAAGAAGGAGATGTAGAATTACAAGAAGAACAAGAGGAGCTAGAAGAACAAGACGAACAAGAAGAAGAAACAGGGGAATAAGAGGATAAATCAGAAATAACAGATGAGTAAGCCGAAAAAGCAGAAATAACAAGAATAAGCCGAAAAAGCAGAAATAACAGAATAAGCTGAATATGATGCAGAGGAAGCAGAAGAAGTAATAGAAAAAGCAAAAATATGCAGAGGAAACCGAAGAAGATGAAGACGAAGGAGATATAGAAGTGAAAGAAGAACAAGAGAAACTGTAAGAACAAGAGGAAGAAACAGTAGAATCAGAGGAAAAAGCAAAAATAACAGAAGAATGAGCCGAAAAAGCAGCAATAACAGAAGAAAAAGCAGAAATAACAGAAGAATAAGCTGAAGAAGAAGCAGAAGAAGCAGTAATTGAAAAGCAGAAAATGCATTAGAAACAGAATAAGATGAAGAAGAAGAAGAAGGAGAAGGATATGTAGAACTACTAGAAGAAGTAGAAGAACAAGAAGAACAAGAAGAAGAAACATGGGAATAAGAGGAAAAAGCAGAAATAACCAACGAATAAGCGAAAAGCAGAAATAACAGGAGAATAAGCCGAAATAGCAGAAATAAGAGAAGAATAAGGTGAAGAAAAAGCTGAAGCAGAAGAAGAAGTAATTGAAAAAGCAGAAAATGCATTAGAAACAGAAGTTGAAAAAGAAGAAAAAAGGAGATGTAGAAATACGAGAGGAACAAGAACTAGGAGACCAAGAAGAACAAGCAGAAGAAACAGAAGAATAAGAGTAAAAAGCAGAAATAACCAAAGAAATAGCCGAAAAAGCAAAAATAACAGAAAATTAAGCTGCGGAGAAGCAGAAGAATCAGAATAAGAGCAAGAAATTGAAAAAAGAAACAATGCAGAAGAAACAGAAAGATGAAGAATAAGAAGGAGATGTAGAATTTCAAGAAGAACAAGAGGAGCTAGAAGAACAAGACGAACAAGAAGAAGAAACAGGGGAATAAGAGGATAAATCAGAAATAACAGATGAGTAAGCCGAAAAAGCAGAAATAACAGAATAAGCTGAATATGAAGCAGAGGAAGCAGAAGAAGTAATTGAAAAAGCAAAAAAATGCAGAGGAAACCGAAGAAGATGAAGACGAAGGAGATATAGAAGTGAAAGAAGAACAAGAGAAACTGTAAGAACAAGAGGAAGAAACAGAAGAATCAGAGGAAAAAGCAAAAATAACAGAAGAATGAGCCGAAAAAGCAGCAATAACAGAAGAAAAAGCAGAAATAACAGAAGAATAAGCTGAAGAAGAAGCAGAAGAAGCAGTAATTGAAAAGCAGAAAATGCATTAGAAACAGAATAAGATGAAGAAGAAGAAGAAGTAGAAGGATATGTAGAACTACTAGAAGAAGTAGAAGAACAAGAAGAACAAGAAGAAGAAACATGGGAATAAGAGGAAAAAGCAGAAATAACAAAAGAATAAGCGAATAGCAGAAATAACAGGAGAATAAGCCGAAATAGCAGAAATAAGAGAAGAATAAGGTGAAGAAAAAGCTGAAGCAGAAGAAGAAGTAATTGAAAAAGCAGAAAATGCATTAGAAACAGAAGAATTTGAAAAAGAAGAAAAAAGGAGATGTAGAAATACGAGAGGAACAAGAACTAGGAGACCAAGAAGAACAAGCAGAAGAAACAGAAGAATAAAAGTAAAAAGCAGAAATAACCAAAGAAATAGCCGAAAAAGCAGAAATAACAGAAAATTAAGCTGCGGAAAAACAGAAGAATCAGAATAAGAGCAAGAAATTGAAAAAAGAAACAATGCAGAAGAAACAGAAAGATGATGAAGAAGAAGGAGATGTAGAATTACAAGAAGAACAAGAGGAGCTAGAAGAACGAGACGAACAAGAAGAAGAAACAGGGGAATAAGAGGATAAATCAGAAATAACAGATGAGTAAGCCGAAAAAGCAGAAATAACAAGAATAAGCCGAAAAAGCAGAAATAACAGAATAAGCTGAATATGATGCAGAGGAAGCAGAAGAAGTAATAGAAAAAGCAAAAATATGCAGAGGAAACCGAAGAAGATGAAGACGAAGGAGATATAGAAGTGAAAGAAGAACAAGAGAAACTGTAAGAACAAGAGGAAGAAACAGAAGAATCAGAGGAAAAAGCAAAAATAACCGAAGAATGAGCCGAAAAAGCAGCAATAACAGAAGAAAAAGCAGAAATAACAGAACAATAAGCTGAAGAAGAAGCAGAAGAAGCAGTAATTGAAAAGCAGAAAATGCATTAGAAACAGAATAAGATGAAGAAGAAGAAGAAGGAGAAGGATATGTAGAACTACTAGAAGAAGTAGAAGAACAAGAAGAACAAGAAGAAGAAACATGGGAATAAGAGGAAAAAGCAGAAATAACAAAAGAATAAGCGAAAAGCAGAAATAACAGGAGAATAAGCCGAAATAGCAGAAATAAGAGAAGAATAAGGTGAAGAAAAAGCTGAAGCAGAAGAAGAAGTAATTGAAAAAGCAGAAAATGCATTAGAAACAGAAGAAGTTGAAAAAGAAGAAAAAAGGAGATGTAGAAATACGAGAGGAACAAGAACTAGGAGACCAAGAAGAACAAGCAGAAGAAACAGAAGAATAAGAGTAAAAAGCAGAAATAACCAAAGAAATAGCCGAAAAAGCAGAAATAACAGAAAATTAAGCTGCGGAGAAGCAGAAGAATCAGAATAAGAGCAAGAAATTGAAAAAAGAAACAATGCAGAAGAAACAGAAAGATGATGAAGAAGAAGGAGATGTAGAATTACAAGAAGAACAAGAGGAGCTAGAAGAACGAGACGAACAAGAAGAAGAAACAGGGGAATAAGAGGATAAATCAGAAATAACAGATGAGTAAGCCGAAAAAGCAGAAATAACAAGAATAAGCCGAAAAAGCAGAAATAACAGAATAAGCTGAATATGATGCAGAGGAAGCAGAAGAAGTAATAGAAAAAGCAAAAATATGCAGAGGAAACCGAAGAAGATGAAGACGAAGGAGATATAGAAGTGAAAGAAGAACAAGAGAAACTGTAAGAACAAGAGGAAGAAAAAGAAGAATCAGAGGAAAAAGCAAAAATAACCGAAGAATGAGCCGAAAAACCAGCAATAACAGAAGAAAAAGCAGAAATAACAGAAGAATAAGCTGAAGAAGAAGCAGAAGAAGCAGTAATTGAAAAGCAGAAAATGCATTAGAAACAGAATAAGATGAAGAAGAAGAAGAAGGAGAAGGATATGTAGAACTACTAGAAGAAGTAGAAGAACAAGAAGAACAAGAAGAAGAAACATGGGAATAAGAGGAAAAAGCAGAAATAACAAAAGAATAAGCGAAAAGCAGAAATAACAGGAGAATAAGCCGAAATAGGAGAAATAAGAGAAGAATAAGGTGAAGAAAAAGCTGAAGCAGAAGAAGAAGTAATTGAAAAAGCAGAAAATGCATTAGAAACAGAAGAAGTTGAAAAAGAAGAAAAAAGGAGATGTAGAAATACGAGAGGAACAAGAACTAGGAGACCAAGAAGAACAAGCAGAAGAAACAGAAGAATAAGAGTAAAAAGCAGAAATAACCAAAGAAATAGCCGAAAAAGCAGAAATAACAGAAAATTAAGCTGCGGAGAAGCAGAAGAATAAGAATAAGAGCAAGAAATTGAAACAACAAACAATGCAGAAGAAACAGAAAGATGATGAAGAAGAAGGAGATGTAGAATTACAAGAAGAACAAGAGGAGCTAGAAGAACGAGACGAACAAGAAGAAGAAACAGGGGAATAAGAGGATAAATCAGAAATAACAGATGAGTAAGCCGAAAAAGCAGAAATAACAAGAATAAGCCGAAAAAGCAGAAATAACAGAATAAGCTGAATATGATGCAGAGGAAGCAGAAGAAGTAATAGAAAAAGCAAAAATATGCAGAGGAAACCGAAGAAGATGAAGACGAAGGAGATATAGAAGTGAAAGAAGAACAAGAGAAACTGTAAGAACAAGAGGAAGAAAAAGAAGAATCAGAGGAAAAAGCAAAAATAACCGAAGAATGAGCCGAAAAAGCAGCAATAACAGAAGAAAAAGCAGAAATAACAGAAGAATAAGCTGAAGAAGAAGCAGAAGAAGCAGTAATTGAAAAGCAGAAAATGCATTAGAAACAGAATAAGATGAAGAAGAAGAAGAAGGAGAAGGATATGTAGAACTACTAGAAGAAGTAGAAGAACAAGAAGAACAAGAAGAAGAAACATGGGAATAAGAGGAAAAAGCAGAAATAACAAAAGAATAAGCGAAAAGCAGAAATAACAGGAGAATAAGCCGAAATAGCAGAAATAAGAGAAGAATAAGGTGAAGAAAAAGCTGAAGCAGAAGAAGAAGTAATTGAAAAAGCAGAAAATGCATTAGAAACAGAAGAAGTTGAAAAAGAAGAAAAAAGGAGATGTAGAAATACGAGAGGAACAAGAACTAGGAGACCAAGAAGAACAAGCAGAAGAAACAGAAGAATAAGAGTAAAAAGCAGAAATAACCAAAGAAATAGCCGAAAAAGCAGAAATAACAGAAAATTAAGCTGCGGAGAAGCAGAAGAATCAGAATAAGAGCAAGAAATTGAAAAAAGAAAATATGCAGAAGAAACAGAAAGATGAAGAAGAAGAAGGAGATGTAGAATTACAAGAAGAACAAGAGGAGCTAGAAGAACAAGACGAACAAGAAGAAGAAACAGGGGAATAAGAGGATAAATCAGAAATAACAGATGAGTAAGCCGAAAAAGCAGAAAT
The DNA here is from genome assembly GCF_964194135.1 of Talpa europaea. Taxonomy (NCBI): domain Eukaryota; kingdom Metazoa; phylum Chordata; class Mammalia; order Eulipotyphla; family Talpidae; genus Talpa; species Talpa europaea. The sequence continues at coordinate 91,058 of NW_028168028.1, read as the reverse complement.
AACAGAATAAGCTGAATATGAAGCAGAGGAAGCAGAAGAAGTAATTGAAAAAGCAAAAAAATGCAGAGGAAACCGAAGAAGATGAAGACGAAGGAGATATAGAAGTGAAAGAAGAACAAGAGAAACTGTAAGAACAAGAGGAAGAAACAGAAGAATCAGAGGAAAAAGCAAAAATAACAGAAGAATAAGCCGAAAAAGCAGCAATAACAGAAGAAAAAGCCGAAAAAGCAGAAATAACAGAAGAATGAGCTGAAGAAGAAGCAACAATTGAAAAGCAGAAAATGCATTAGAAACAGAATAAGATGAAGAAGAAGAAGAAGAAGAAGAAGGATATGTAGAACTACAAGAAGAAGTAGAAGAACAAGAAGAACAAGAAGAAGAAACATGGAAATAAGACGAAAAAGCAGAAATAACAAAAGAATAAGCGAAAAGCAGAAATAACAGGAGAATAAGCCGAAATAGGAGAAATAAGAGAAGAATAAGGTGAAGAAAAAGCTGAAGCAGAAGAAGAAGTAATTGAAAAAGCAGAAAATGCATTAGAAACAGAAGAAGTTGAAAAAGAAGAAAAATGGAGATGTAGAAATACGAGAGGAACAAGAACTAGGAGAACAAGAAGAACAAGCAGAAGAAACAGAAGAATAAGAGTAAAAAGCAGAAATAACCAAAGAAATAGCCGAAAAAGCAGAAATAACAGAAAATTAAGCTGCGGAGAAGCAGAAGAATCAGAATAAGAGCAAGAAATTGAAACAACAATCAATGCAGAAGAAACAGAAAGATGATGAAGAAGAAGGAGATGTAGAATTACAAGAAGAATATGAGGAGCTAGAAGAACAAGACGAACAAGAAGAAGAAACAGGGGAATAAGAGGATAAATCAGAAATAACAGATGAGTAAGCCGAAAAAGCAGAAATAACAAGAATAAGCCGAAAAAGCAGAAATAACAGAATAAGCTGAATATGATGCAGAGGAAGCAGAAGAAGTAATAGAAAAAGCAAAAATATGCAGAGGAAACCGAAGAAGATGAAGACGAAGGAGATATAGAAGTGAAAGAAGAACAAGAGAAACTGTAAGAACAAGAGGAAGAAACAGAAGAATCAGAGGAAAAAGCAAAAATAACAGAAGAATGAGCCGAAAAAGCAGCAATAACAGAAGAAAAAGCAGAAATAACAGAAGAATAAGCTGAAGAAGAAGCAGAAGAAGCAGTAATTGAAAAGCAGAAAATGCATTAGAAACAGAATAAGATGAAGAAGAAGAAGAAGGAGAAGGATACGTAGAACAACTAGAAGAAGTAGAAGAACAAGAAGAACAAGAAGAAGAAACATGGGAATAAGAGGAAAAAGCAGAAATAACCAAAGAATAAGCGAAAAGCAGAAATAACAGGAGAATAAGCCGAAATAGCAGAAATAAGAGAAGAATAAGGTGAAGAAAAAGCTGAAGCAGAAGAAGAAGTAATTGAAAAAGCAGAAAATGCATTAGAAACAGAAGAAGTTGAAAAAGAAGAAAAAAGGAGATGTAGAAATACGAGAGGAACAAGAACTAGGAGACCAAGAAGAACAAGCAGAAGAAACAGAAGAATAAGAGTAAAAAGCAGAAATAACCAAAGAAATAGCGGAAAATGCAGAAATAACAGAAAATTAAGCTGCGGAGAAGCAGAAGAATCAGAATAAGAGCAAGAAATTGAAACAACAATCAATGCAGAAGAAACAGAAAGATGATGAAGAAGAAGGAGATGTAGAATTACAAGAAGAACAAGAGGAGCTAGAAGAACAAGACGAACAAGAAGAAGAAACAGGGGAATAAGAGGATAAATCAGAAATAACAGATGAGTAAGCCGAAAAAGCAGAAATAACAAGAATAAGCCGAAAAAGCAGAAATAACAGAATAAGCTGAATATGATGCAGAGGAAGCAGAAGAAGTAATAGAAAAAGCAAAAATATGCAGAGGAAACCGAAGAAGATGAAGACGAAGGAGATATAGAAGTGAAAGAAGAACAAGAGAAACTGTAAGAACAAGAGGAAGATACAGAAGAATCAGAGGAAAAAGCAAAAATAACAGAAGAATGAGCCGAAAAAGCAGCAATAACAGAAGAAAAAGCAGAAATAACAGAAGAATAAGCTGAAGAAGAAGCAGAAGAAGCAGTAATTGAAAAGCAGAAAATGCATTAGAAACAGAATAAGATGAAGAAGAAGAAGAAGGAGAAGGATATGTAGAACTACTAGAAGAAGTAGAAGAACAAGAAGAACAAGAAGAAGAAACATGGGAATAAGAGGAAAAAGCATAAATAACCAAAGAATAAGCGAAAAGCAGAAATAACAGGAGAATAAGCCGAAATAGCAGAAATAAGAGAAGAATAAGGTGAAGAAAAAGCTGAAGCAGAAGAAGAAGTAATTGAAAAAGCAGAAAATGCATTAGAAACAGAAGAAGTTGAAAAAGAAGAAAAAAGGAGATGTAGAAATACGAGAGGAACAAGAACTAGGAGACCAAGAAGAACAAGCAGAAGAAACAGAAGAATAAGAGTAAAAAGCAGAAATAACCAAAGAAATAGCCGAAAAAGCAGAAATAACAGAAAATTAAGCTGCGGAGAAGCAGAAGAATCAGAATAAGAGCAAGAAATTGAAAAAAGAAACAATGCAGAAGAAACAGAAAGATGAAGAAGAAGAAGGAGATGTAGAATTACAAGAAGAACAAGAGGAGCTAGAAGAACAAGACGAACAAGAAGAAGAAACAGGGGAATAAGAGGATAAATCAGAAATAACAGATGAGTAAGCCGAAAAAGCAGAAATAACAGAATAAGCTGAATATGAAGCAGAGGAAGCAGAAGAAGTAATTGAAAAAGCAAAAAAATGCAGAGGAAACCGAAGAAGATGAAGACGAAGGAGATATAGAAGTGAAAGAAGAACAAGAGAAACTGTAAGAACAAGAGGAAGAAACAGAAGAATCAGAGGAAAAAGCAAAAATAACAGAAGAATAAGCGGAAAAAGCAGCAATAACAGAAGAAAAAGCCGAAAAAGCAGAAATAACAGAAGAATGATTTGAAGAAGAAGCAACAATTGAAAAGCAGAAAATGCATTAGAAACAGAATAAGATGAAGAAGAAGAAGAAGAAGAAGGATATGTAGAACTACAAGAAGAAGTAGAAGAACAAGAAGAACAAGAAGAAGAAACATGGGAATAAGAGGAAAAAGCAGAAATAACAAAAGAATAAGCGAAAAGCAGAAATAACAGGAGAATAAGCCGAAATTGGAGAAATAAGAGAAGAATAAGGTGAAGAAAAAGCTGAAGCAGAAGAAGAAGTAATTGAAAAAGCAGAAAATGCATTAGAAACAGAAGAAGTTGAAAAAGAAGAAAAAAGGAGATGTAGAAATACGAGAGGAACAAGAACTAGGAGACCAAGAAGAACAAGCAGAAGAAACAGAAGAATAAGTGTAAAAAGCAGAAATAACCAAAGAAATAGCCGAAAAAGCAGAAATAACAGAAAATTAAGCTGCGGAGAAGCAGAAGAATCAGAATAAGAGCAAGAAATTGAAACAACAATCAATGCAGAAGAAACAGAAAGATGATGAAGAAGAAGGAAATGTAGAATTACAAGAAGAACAAGAGGAGCTAGAAGAACAAGACGAACAAGAAGAAGAAACAGGGGAATAAGAGGATAAATCAGAAATAACAGATGAGTAAGCCGAAAAAGCAGAAATAACAAGAATAAGCCGAAAAAGCAGAAATAACAGAATAAGCTGAATATGATGCAGAGGAAGCAGAAGAAGTAATAGAAAAAGCAAAAATATGCAGAGGAAACCGAAGAAGATGAAGACGAAGGAGATATAGAAGTGAAAGAAGAACAAGAGAAACTGTAAGAACAAGAGGAAGAAACAGAAGAATCAGAGGAAAAAGCAAAAATAACAGAAGAATGAGCCGAAAAAGCATCAATAACAGAAGAAAAAGCAGAAATAACAGAAGAATAAGCTGAAGAAGAAGCAGAAGAAGCAGTAATTGAAAAGCAGAAAATGCATTAGAAACAGAATAAGATGAAGAAGAAGAAGAAGGAGAAGGATATGTAGAACTACTAGAAGAAGTAGAAGAACAAGAAGAACAAGAAGAAGAAACATGGGAATAAGAGGAAAAAGCAGAAATAACAAAAGAATAAGCGAATAGCAGAAATAACAGGAGAATAAGCCGAAATAGCAGAAATAAGAGAAGAATAAGGTGAAGAAAAAGCTGAAGCAGAAGAAGAAGTAATTGAAAAAGCAGAAAATGCATTAGAAACAGAAGAATTTGAAAAAGAAGAAAAAAGGAGATGTAGAAATACGAGAGGAACAAGAACTAGGAGACCAAGAAGAACAAGCAGAAGAAACAGAAGAATAAAAGTAAAAAGCAGAAATAACCAAAGAAATAGCCGAAAAAGCAGAAATAACAGAAAATTAAGCTGCGGAAAAACAGAAGAATCAGAATAAGAGCAAGAAATTGAAAAAAGAAACAATGCATAAGAAACAGAAAGATGATGAAGAAGAAGGAGATGTAGAATTACAAGAAGAACAAGAGGAGCTAGAAGAACGAGACGAACAAGAAGAAGAAACAAGGGAATAAGAGGATAAATCAGAAATAACAGATGAGTAAGCCGAAAAAGCAGAAATAACAAGAATAAGCCGAAAAAGCAGAAATAACAGAATAAGCTGAATATGATGCAGAGGAAGCAGAAGAAGTAATAGCAAAAGCAAAAATATGCAGAGGAAACCGAAGAAGATGAAGACGAAGGAGATATAGAAGTGAAAGAAGAACAAGAGAAACTGTAAGAACAAGAGGAAGAAACAGAAGAATCAGAGGAAAAAGCAAAAATAACCGAAGAATGAGCCGAAAAAGCAGCAATAACAGAAGAAAAAGCAGAAATAACAGAACAATAAGCTGAAGAAGAAGCAGAAGAATCAGTAATTGAAAAGCAGAAAATGCATTAGAAACAGAATAAGATGAAGAAGAAGAAGAAGAAGAAGGATATGTAGAACTACTAGAAGAAGTAGAAGAACAAGAAGAACAAGAAGAAGAAACATGGGAATAAGAGGAAAAAGCAGAAATAACAAAAGAATAAGCGAAAAGCAGAAATAACAGGAGAATAAGCCGAAATAGCAGAAATAAGAGAAGAATAAGGTGAAGAAAAAGCTGAAGCAGAAGAAGAAGTAATTGAAAAAGCAGAAAATGCATTAGAAACAGAAGAAGTTGAAAAAGAAGAAAAAAGGAGATGTAGAAATACGAGAGGAACAAGAACTAGGAGACCAAGAAGAACAAGCAGAAGAAACAGAAGAATAAGAGTAAAAAGCAGAAATAACCAAAGAAATAGCCGAAAAAGCAGAAATAACAGAAAATTAAGCTGCGGAGAAGCAGAAGAATCAGAATAAGAGCAAGAAATTGAAACAACAAACAATGCAGAAGAAACAGAAAGAGGATGAAGAAGAAGGAGATGTAGAATTACAAGAAGAACAAGAGGAGCTAGAAGAACGAGACGAACAAGAAGAAGAAACAGGGGAATAAGAGGATAAATCAGAAATAACAGATGAGTAAGCCGAAAAAGCAGAAATAACAAGAATAAGCCGAAAAAGCAGAAATAACAGAATAAGCTGAATATGATGCAGAGGAAGCAGAAGAAGTAATAGAAAAAGCAAAAATATGCAGAGGAAACCGAAGAAGATGAAGACGAAGGAGATATAGAAGTGAAAGAAGAACAAGAGAAACTGTAAGAACAAGAGGAAGAAACAGAAGAATCAGAGGAAAAAGCAAAAATAACCGAAGAATGAGCCGAAAAAGCAGCAATAACAGAAGAAAAAGCAGAAATAACAGAAGAATAAGCTGAAGAAGAAGCAGAAGAAGCAGTAATTGAAAAGCAGAAAATGCATTAGAAACAGAATAAGATGAAGAAGAAGAAGAAGGAGAAGGATATGTAGAACTACTAGAAGAAGTAGAAGAACAAGAAGAACAAGAAGAAGAAACATGGGAATAAGAGGGAAAAGCAGAAATAACAAAAGAATAAGCGAAAGCAGAAATAACAGGAGAATAAGCCGAAATAGCAGAAATAAGAGAAGAATAAGGTGAAGAAAAAGCTGAAGCAGAAGAAGAAGTAATTGAAAAAGCAGAAAATGCATTAGAAACAGAAGAAGTTGAAAAAGAAGAAAAAAGGATATGTAGAAATACGAGAGGAACAAGAACTAGGAGACCAAGAAGAACAAGCAGAAGAAACAGAAGAATAAGAGTAAAAAGCAGAAATAACCAAAGAAATAGCCGAAAAAGCAGAAATAACAGAAAATTAAGCTGCGGAGAAGCAGAAGAATCAGAATAAGAGCAAGAAATTGAAACAACAAACAATGCAGAAGAAACAGAAAGAGGATGAAGAAGAAGGAGATGTAGAATTACAAGAAGAACAAGAGGAGCTAGAAGAACGAGACGAACAAGAAGAAGAAACAGGGGAATAAGAGGATAAATCAGAAATAACAGATGAGTAAGCCGAAAAAGCAGAAATAACAAGAATAAGCCGAAAAAGCAGAAATAACAGAATAAGCTGAATATGATGCAGAGGAAGCAGAAGAAGTAATAGAAAAAGCAAAAATATGCAGAGGAAACCGAAGAAGATGAAGACGAAGGAGATATAGAAGTGAAAGAAGAACAAGAGAAACTGTAAGAACAAGAGGAAGAAACAGAAGAATCAGAGGAAAAAGCAAAAATAACCGAAGAATGAGCCGAAAAAGCAGCAATAACAGAAGAAAAAGCAGAAATAACAGAAGAATAAGCTGAAGAAGAAGCAGAAGAAGCAGTAATTGAAAAGCAGAAAATGCATTAGAAACAGAATAAGATGAAGAAGAAGAAGAAGGAGAAGGATATGTAGAACGACTAGAAGAAGTAGAAGAACAAGAAGAACAAGAAGAAGAAACATGGGAATAAGAGGAAAAAGCAGAAATAACAAAAGAATAAGCGAAAAGCAGAAATAACAGGAGAATAAGCCGAAATAGCAGAAATAAGAGAAGAATAAGGTGAAGAAAAAGCTGAAGCAGAAGAAGAAGTAATTGAAAAAGCAGAAAATGCATTAGAAACAGAAGAAGTTGAAAAAGAAGAAAAAAGGAGATGTAGAAATACGAGAGGAACAAGAACTAGGAGACCAAGAAGAACAAGCAGAAGAAACAGAAGAATAAGAGTAAAAAGCAGAAATAACCAAAGAAATAGCCGAAAAAGCAGAAATAACAGAAAATTAAGCTGCGGAGAAGCAGAAGAATCAGAATAAGAGCAAGAAATTGAAAAAAGAAACAATGCAGAAGAAACAGAAAGATGAAGAAGAAGAAGGAGATGTAGAATTACAAGAAGAACAAGAGGAGCTAGAAGAACAAGACGAACAAGAAGAAGAAACAGGGGAATAAGAGGATAAATCAGAAATAACAGATGAGTAAGCCGAAAAAGCAGAAATAACAGAATAAGCTGAATATGAAGCAGAGGAAGCAGAAGAAGTAATTGAAAAAGCAAAAAAATGCAGAGGAAACCGAAGAAGATGAAGACGAAGGAGATATAGAAGTGAAAGAAGAACAAGAGAAACTGTAAGAACAAGAGGAAGAAACAGAAGAATCAGAGGAAAAAGCAAAAATAACAGAAGAATAAGCCGAAAAAGCAGCAATAACAGAAGAAAAAGCCGAAAAAGCAGAAATAACAGAAGAATGAGCTGAAGAAGAAGCAACAATTGAAAAGCAGAAAATGCATTAGAAACAGAATAAGATGAAGAAGAAGAAGAAGAAGAAGGATATGTAGAACTACAAGAAGAAGTAGAAGAACAAGAAGAACAAGAAGAAGAAACATGGGAATAAGACGAAAAAGCAGAAATAACAAAAGAATAAGCGAAAAGCAGAAATAACAGGAGAATCAGCCGAAATAGCAGAAATAAGAGAAGAATAAGGTGAAGAAAAAGCTGAAGCAGAAGAAGAAGTAATTGAAAAAGCAGAAAATGCATTAGAAACAGAAGAAGTTGAAAAAGAAGAAAAAAGGAGATGTAGAAATACGAGAGGAACAAGAACTAGGAGACCAAGAAGAACAAGCAGAAGAAACAGAAGAATAAGAGTAAAAAGCAGAAATAACCAAAGAAATAGCCGAAAAAGCAGAAATAACAGAAAATTAAGCTGCGGAGAAGCAGAAGAATCAGAATAAGAGAAGAAATTGAAACAACAATCAATGCAGAAGAAACAGAAAGATGATGAAGAAGAAGGAGATGTAGAATTACAAGAAGAACAAGAGGAGCTAGAAGAACAAGACGAACAAGAAGAAGAAACAGGGGAATAAGAGGATAAATCAGAAATAACAGATGAGTAAGCCGAAAAAGCAGAAATAACAAGAATAAGCCGAAAAAGCAGAAATAACAGAATAAGCTGAATATGATGCAGAGGAAGCAGAAGAAGTAATAGAAAAAGCAAAAATATGCAGAGGAAACCGAAGAAGATGAAGACGAAGGAGATATAGAAGTGAAAGAAGAACAAGAGAAACTGTAAGAACAAGAGGAAGAAACAGAAGAATCAGAGGAAAAAGCAAAAATAACAGAAGAATGAGCCGAAAAAGCAGCAATAACAGAAGAAAAAGCAGAAATAACAGAAGAATTAGCTGAAGAAGAAGCAGAAGAAGCAGTAATTGAAAAGCAGAAAATGCATTAGAAACAGAATAAGATGAAGAAGAAGAAGAAGGAGAAGGATATGTAGAACTACTAGAAGAAGTAGAAGAACAAGAAGAACAAGAAGAAGAAACATGGGAAAAAGAGGAAAAAGCAGAAATAACCAAAGAATAAGCGAAAAGCAGAAATAACAGGAGAATAAGCCGAAATAGCAGAAATAAGAGAAGAATAAGGTGAAGAAAAAGCTGAAGCAGAAGAAGAAGTAATTGAAAAAGCAGAAAATGCATTAGAAACAGAAGTTGAAAAAGAAGAAAAAAGGAGATGTAGAAATACGAGAGGAACAAGAACTAGGAGACCAAGAAGAACAAGCAGAAGAAACAGAAGAATAAGAGTAAAAAGCAGAAATAACCAAAGAAATAGCCGAAAAAGCAGAAATAACAGAAAATTAAGCTGCGGAGAAGCAGAAGAATCAGAATAAGAGCAAGAAATTGAAAAAAGAAACAATGCAGAAGAAACAGAAAGATGAAGAAGAAGAAGGTGATGTAGAATTACAAGAAGAACAAGAGGAGCTAGAAGAACAAGACGAACAAGAAGAAGAAACAGGGGAATAAGAGGATAAATCAGAAATAACAGATGAGTAAGCCGAAAAAGCAGAAATAACAGAATAAGCTGAATATGAAGCAGAGGAAGCAGAAGAAGTAATTGAAAAAGCAAAAAAATGCAGAGGAAAATGAAGAAGATGAAGACGAAGGAGATATAGAAGTGAAAGAAGAACAAGAGAAACTGTAAGAAAAAGAGGAAGAAACAGAAGAATCAGGGGAAAAAGCAAAAATAACAGAAGAATGAGCCGAAAAAGCAGCAATAACAGAAGAAAAAGCAGAAATAACAGAAGAATAAGCTGAAGAAGAAGCAGAAGAAGCAGTAATTGAAAAGCAGAAAATGCATTAGAAACAGAATAAGATGAAGAAGAAGAAGAAGGAGAAGGATATGTAGAACTACTAGAAGAAGTAGAAGAACAAGAAGAACAAGAAGAAGAAACATGGGAATAAGAGGAAAAAGCAGAAATAACAAAAGAATAAGCGAAAAGCAGAAATAACAGGAGAATAAGCCGAAATAGCAGAAATAAGAGAAGAATAAGGTGAAGAAAAAGCTGAAGCAGAAAAAGAAGTAATTGAAAAAGCAGAAAATGCATTAGAAACAGAAGAAGTTGAAAAAGAAGAAAAAAGGAGATGTAGAAATACGAGAGGAACAAGAACTAGGAGACCAAGAAGAACAAGCAGAAGAAACAGAAGAATAAAAGTAAAAGGCAGAAATAACCAAAGAAATAGCCGAAAAAGCAGAAATAACAGAAAATTAAGCTGCGGAAAAACAGAAGAATCAGAATAAGAGCAAGAAATTGAAAAAAGAAACAATGCAGAAGAAACAGAAAGATGAAGAAGAAGATAGAGATGTAGAATTACAAGAAGAACAAGAGGAGCTAGAAGAACAAGACGAACAAGAAGAAGAAACAGGGGAATAAGAGGATAAATCAGAAATAACAGATGAGTAAGCCGAAAAAGCAGAAATAACAGAATAAGCTAAATATGAAGCAGAGGAAGCAGAAGAAGTAATTGAAAAAGGAAAAAAATGCAGAGGAAACCGAAGAAGATGAAGACGAAGGAGATATAGAAGTGAAAGAAGAACAAGAGAAACTGTAAGAACAAGAGGAAGAAACAGAAGAATCAGAGGAAAAAGCAAAAATAACAGAAGAATAAGCCGAAAAAGCAGCAATAACAGAAGAAAAAGACGAAAAAGCAGAAATAACAGAAGAATGAGCTGAAGAAGAAGCAACAATTGAAAAGCAGAAAATGCATTAGAAACAGAATAAGATGAAGAAGAAGAAGAAGAAGAAGAAGGATATGTAGAACTACAAGAAGAAGTAGAAGAACAAGAAGAACAAGAAGAAGAAACATGGGAATAAGAGGAAAAAGCAGAAATAACAAAAGAATAAGCGAAAAGCAGAAATAACAGGAGAATAAGCCGAAATAGGAGAAATAAGAGAAGAATAACATGAAGAAAAAGCTTAAGCAGAAGAAGAAGTAATTGAAAAAGCAGAAAATGCATTAGAAACAGAAGAAGTTGAAAAAGAAGAAAAAAGGAGATGTAGAAATACGAGAGGAACAAGAACTAGGAGAACAAGAAGAACCAGCAGAAGAAACAGAAGAATAAGAGTAAAAAGCAGAAATAACCAAAGAAATAGCCGAAAAAGCAGAAATAACAGAAAATTAAGCTGCGGAGAAGCAGAAGAATCAGAATAAGAGCAAGAAATTGAAACAAAAAACAATGCAGAAGAAACAGAAAGATGATGAAGAAGAAGGAGATGTAGAATTACAAGAAGAACAAGAGGAGCTAGAAGAACAAGACGAACAAGAAGAAGAAACAGGGGAATAAGAGGATAAATCAGAAATAACAGATGAGTAAGCCGAAAAAGCAGAAATAACAAGAATAAGCCGAAAAAGCAGAAATAACAGAATAAGCTGAATATGAAACAGAGGAAGCAGAAGAAGTAATAGAAAAAGCAAAAATATGCAGAGGAAACCGAAGAAGATGAAGACGAAGGAGATATAGAAGTGAAAGAAGAACAAGAGAAACTGTAAGAACAAGAGGAAGAAACAGAAGAATCAGAGGAAAAAGCAAAAATAACAGAAGAATGAGCCGAAAAAGCAGCAATAACAGAAGAAAAAGCAGAAATAACAGAAGAATAAGCTGAAGAAGAAGCAGAAGAAGCAGTAATTGAAAAGCAGAAAATGCATTAGAAACAGAATAAGATGAAGAAGAAGAAGAAGGAGAAGGATATGTAGAACTACAAGAAGAAGTAGAAGAACAAGAAGAACAAGAAGAAGAAACATGGGAATAAGAGGAAAAAGCAGAAATAACAAAAGAATAAGCGAAAAGCAGAAATAACAGGAGAATAAGCGGAAATAGCAGAAATAAGAGAAGAATAAGGTGAAGAAAAAGCTGAAGCAGAAGAAGAAGTAATTGAAAAAGCAGAAAATGCATTAGAAACAGAAGAAGTTGAAAAAGAAGAAAAAAGGAGATGTAGAAATATGAGAGGAACAAGAACTAGGAGAACAAGAAGAACAAGCAGAAGAAACAGAAGAATAAGAGTAAAAAGCAGAAATAACCAAAGAAATAGCCGAAAAAGCAGAAATAACAGAAAATTAAGCTGCAGAGAAGCAGAAGAATCAGAATAAGAGCAAGAAATTGAAACCACAAACAATGCAGAAGAAACAGAAAGATGAAGAAGAAGAAGGAGATGTAGAATTACAAGAAGAACAAGAGGAGCTAGAAGAACAAGACGAACAAGAAGAAGAAACAGGGGAATAAGAGGATAAATCAGAAATAACAGATGAGTAAGCCGAAAAAGCAGAAATAACAAAAAAAAGCCGAAAAAGCAGAAATAACAGAATAAGCTGAATATGAAGCAGAGGAAGCAGGAGAAGTAATTGAAAAAGCAAAAAAATGCAGAGGAAACCGAAGAAGATGAAGACGAAGGAGATATAGAAGTGAAAGAAGAACAAGAGAAACTGTAAGAACAAGAGGAAGAAACAGAAGAATCAGAGGAAAAAGCAAAAATAACAGAAGAATAAGCCGAAAAAGCAGCAATAACAGAAGAAAAAGCCGAAAAAGCAGAAATAACAGAAGAATGAGCTGAAGAAGAAGCAACAATTGAAAAGCAGAAAATGCATTAGAAACAGAATAAGATGAAGAAGAAGAAGAAGAAGAAGGATATGTAGAACTACAAGAAGAAGTAGAAGAACAAGAAGAACAAGAAGAAGAAACATGGGAATAAGACGAAAAAGCAGAAATAACAAAAGAATAAGCGAAAAGCAGAAATAACAGGAGAATAAGCCGAAATAGCAGAAATAAGAGAAGAATAAGGTGAAGAAAAAGCTGAAGCAGAAGAAGAAGTAATTGAAAAAGCAGAAAATGCATTAGAAACAGAAGAAGTTGAAAAAGAAGAAAAAAGGAGATGTAGAAATACGAGAGGAACAAGAACTAGGAGAACAAGAAGAACAAGCAGAAGAAACAGAAGAATAAGAGTAAAAAGCAGAAATAACCAAAGAAATAGCCGAAAAAGCAGAAATAACAGAAAATTAAGCTGCGGAGAAGCAGAAGAATCAGAATAAGAGCAAGAAATTGAAACAACAAACAATGCAGAAGAAACAGAAAGATGATGAAGAAGAAGGAGATGTAGAATTACAAGAAGAACAAGAGGAGCTAGAAGAACGAGACGAACAAGAAGAAGAAACAGGGGAATAAGAGGATAAATCAGAAATAACAGATGAGTAAGCCGAAAAAGCAGAAATAACAAGAATAAGCCGAAAAAGCAGAAAGAACAGAATAAGCTGAATATGATGCAGAGGAAGCAGAAGAAGTAATAGAAAAAGCAAAAATATGCAGAGGAAACCGAAGAAGATGAAGACGAAGGAGATATAGAAGTGAAAGAAGAACAAGAGAAACTGTAAGAACAAGAGGAAGAAACAGAAGAATCAGAGGAAAAAGCAAAAATAACCGAAGAATGAGCCGAAAAAGCAGCAATAACAGAAGAAAAAGCAGAAATAACAGAAGAATAAGCTGAAGAAGAAGCAGAAGAAGCAGTAATTGAAAAGCAGAAAATGCATTAGAAACAGAATAAGATGAAGAAGAAGAAGAAGGAGAAGGATATGTAGAACTACTAGAAGAAGTAGAAGAACAAGAAGAACAAGAAGAAGAAACATGGGAATAAGAGGAAAAAGCAGAAATAACAAAAGAATAAGCGAAAAGCAGAAATAACAGGAGAATAAGCCGAAATAGCAGAAATAAGAGAAGAATAAGGTGAAGAAAAAGCTGAAGCAGAAGAAGAAGTAATTGAAAAAGCAGAAAATGCATTAGAAACAGAAGAAGTTGAAAAAGAAGAAAAAAGGAGATGTAGAAATACGAGAGGAACAAGAACTAGGAGACCAAGAAGAACAAGCAGAAGAAACAGAAGAATAAGAGTAAAAAGCAGAAATAACCAAAGAAATAGCCGAAAAAGCAGAAATAACAGAAAATTAAGCTGCGGATAAGCAGAAGAATCAGAATAAGAGCAAGAAATTGAAAAAAGAAACAATGCAGAAGAAACAGAAAGATGAAGAAGAAGAAGGAGATGTAGAATTACAAGAAGAACAAGAGGAGCTAGAAGAACAAGACGAACAAGAAGAAGAAACAGGGGAATAAGAGGATAAATCAGAAATAACAGATGAGTAAGCCGAAAAAGCAGAAATAACAGAATAAGCTGAATATGAAGCAGAGGAAGCAGAAGAAGTAATTGAAAAAGCAAAAAAATGCAGAGGAAACCGAAGAAGATGAAGACGAAGGAGATATAGAAGTGAAAGAAGAACAAGAGAAACTGTAAGAACAAGAGGAAGAAACAGAAGAATCAGAGGAAAAAGCAAAAATAACAGAAGAATAAGCCGAAAAAGCAGCAATAACAGAAGAAAAAGCCGAAAAAGCAGAAATAACAGAAGAATGAGCTGAAGAAGAAGCAACAATTGAAAAGCAGAAAATGCATTAGAAACAGAATAAGATGAAGAAGAAGAAGAAGAAGAAGGATATGTAGAACTACAAGAAGAAGTAGAAGAACAAGAAGAACAAGAAGAAGAAACATGGGAATAAGAGGAAAAAGCAGAAATAACAAAAGAATAAGCGAAAAGCAGAAATAACAGGAGAATAAGCCGAAATAGCAGAAATAAGAGAAGAATAAGGTGAAGAAAAAGCTGAAGCAGAAGAAGAAGTAATTGAAAAAGCAGAAAATGCATTAGAAACAGAAGAAGTTGAAAAAGAAGAAAAAAGGAGATGTAGAAATACGAGAGGAACAAGAACTAGGAGACCAAGAAGAACAAGCAGAAGAAACAGAAGAATAAGAGTAAAAAGCAGAAATAACCAAAGAAATAGCCGAAAAAGCAGAAATAACAGAAAATTAAGCTGCGGAGAAGCAGAAGAATCAGAATAAGAGAAGAAATTGAAACAACAATCAATGCAGAAGAAACAGAAAGATGATGAAGAAGAAGGAGATGTAGAATTACAAGAAGAACAAGAGGAGCTAGAAGAACAAGACGAACAAGAAGAAGAAACAGGGGAATAAGAGGATAAATCAGAAATAACAGATGAGTAAGCCGAAAAAGCAGAAATAACAAGAATAAGCCGAAAAAGCAGAAATAACAGAATAAGCTGAATATGAAACAGAGGAAGCAGAAGAAGTAATAGAAAAAGCAAAAATATGCAGAGGAAACCGAAGAAGATGAAGACGAAGGAGATATAGAAGTGAAAGAAGAACAAGAGAAACTGTAAGAACAAGAGGAAGAAACAGAAGAATCAGAGGAAAAAGCAAAAATAACAGAAGAATGAGCCGAAAAAGCAGCAATAACAGAAGAAAAAGCAGAAATAACAGAAGAATAAGCTGAAGAAGAAGCAGAAGAAGCAGTAATTGAAAAGCAGAAAATGCATTAGAAACAGAATAAGATGAAGAAGAAGAAGAAGGAGAAGGATATGTAGAACTACAAGAAGAAGTAGAAGAACAAGAAGAACAAGAAGAAGAAACATGGGAATAAGAGGAAAAAGCAGAAATAACAAAAGAATAAGCGAAAAGCAGAAATAACAGGAGAATAAGCGGAAATAGCAGAAATAAGAGAAGAATAAGGTGAAGAAAAAGCTGAAGCAGAAGAAGAAGTAATTGAAAAAGCAGAAAATGCATTAGAAACAGAAGAAGTTGAAAAAGAAGAAAAAAGGAGATGTAGAAATATGAGAGGAACAAGAACTAGGAGAACAAGAAGAACAAGCAGAAGAAACAGAAGAATAAGAGTAAAAAGCAGAAATAACCAAAGAAATAGCCGAAAAAGCAGAAATAACAGAAAATTAAGCTGCAGAGAAGCAGAAGAATCAGAATAAGAGCAAGAAATTGAAACCACAAACAATGCAGAAGAAACAGAAAGATGAAGAAGAAGAAGGAGATGTAGAATTACAAGAAGAACAAGAGGAGCTAGAAGAACAAGACGAACAAGAAGAAGAAACAGGGGAATAAGAGGATAAATCAGAAATAACAGATGAGTAAGCCGAAAAAGCAGAAATAACAAAAAAAAGCCGAAAAAGCAGAAATAACAGAATAAGCTGAATATGAAGCAGAGGAAGCAGGAGAAGTAATTGAAAAAGCAAAAAAATGCAGAGGAAACCGAAGAAGATGAAGACGAAGGAGATATAGAAGTGAAAGAAGAACAAGAGAAACTGTAAGAACAAGAGGAAGAAACAGAAGAATCAGAGGAAAAAGCAAAAATAACAGAAGAATAAGCCGAAAAAGCAGCAATAACAGAAGAAAAAGCCGAAAAAGCAGAAATAACAGAAGAATGAGCTGAAGAAGAAGCAACAATTGAAAAGCAGAAAATGCATTAGAAACAGAATAAGATGAAGAAGAAGAAGAAGAAGAAGGATATGTAGAACTACAAGAAGAAGTAGAAGAACAAGAAGAACAAGAAGAAGAAACATGGGAATAAGACGAAAAAGCAGAAATAACAAAAGAATAAGCGAAAAGCAGAAATAACAGGAGAATAAGCCGAAATAGCAGAAATAAGAGAAGAATAAGGTGAAGAAAAAGCTGAAGCAGAAGAAGAAGTAATTGAAAAAGCAGAAAATGCATTAGAAACAGAAGAAGTTGAAAAAGAAGAAAAAAGGAGATGTAGAAATACGAGAGGAACAAGAACTAGGAGAACAAGAAGAACAAGCAGAAGAAACAGAAGAATAAGAGTAAAAAGCAGAAATAACCAAAGAAATAGCCGAAAAAGCAGAAATAACAGAAAATTAAGCTGCGGAGAAGCAGAAGAATCAGAATAAGAGCAAGAAATTGAAACAACAAACAATGCAGAAGAAACAGAAAGATGATGAAGAAGAAGGAGATGTAGAATTACAAGAAGAACAAGAGGAGCTAGAAGAACGAGACGAACAAGAAGAAGAAACAGGGGAATAAGAGGATAAATCAGAAATAACAGATGAGTAAGCCGAAAAAGCAGAAATAACAAGAATAAGCCGAAAAAGCAGAAAGAACAGAATAAGCTGAATATGATGCAGAGGAAGCAGAAGAAGTAATAGAAAAAGCAAAAATATGCAGAGGAAACCGAAGAAGATGAAGACGAAGGAGATATAGAAGTGAAAGAAGAACAAGAGAAACTGTAAGAACAAGAGGAAGAAACAGAAGAATCAGAGGAAAAAGCAAAAATAACCGAAGAATGAGCCGAAAAAGCAGCAATAACAGAAGAAAAAGCAGAAATAACAGAAGAATAAGCTGAAGAAGAAGCAGAAGAAGCAGTAATTGAAAAGCAGAAAATGCATTAGAAACAGAATAAGATGAAGAAGAAGAAGAAGGAGAAGGATATGTAGAACTACTAGAAGAAGTAGAAGAACAAGAAGAACAAGAAGAAGAAACATGGGAATAAGAGGAAAAAGCAGAAATAACAAAAGAATAAGCGAAAAGCAGAAATAACAGGAGAATAAGCCGAAATAGCAGAAATAAGAGAAGAATAAGGTGAAGAAAAAGCTGAAGCAGAAGAAGAAGTAATTGAAAAAGCAGAAAATGCATTAGAAACAGAAGAAGTTGAAAAAGAAGAAAAAAGGAGATGTAGAAATACGAGAGGAACAAGAACTAGGAGACCAAGAAGAACAAGCAGAAGAAACAGAAGAATAAGAGTAAAAAGCAGAAATAACCAAAGAAATAGCCGAAAAAGCAGAAATAACAGAAAATTAAGCTGCGGATAAGCAGAAGAATCAGAATAAGAGCAAGAAATTGAAAAAAGAAACAATGCAGAAGAAACAGAAAGATGAAGAAGAAGAAGGAGATGTAGAATTACAAGAAGAACAAGAGGAGCTAGAAGAACAAGACGAACAAGAAGAAGAAACAGGGGAATAAGAGGATAAATCAGAAATAACAGATGAGTAAGCCGAAAAAGCAGAAATAACAGAATAAGCTGAATATGAAGCAGAGGAAGCAGAAGAAGTAATTGAAAAAGCAAAAAAATGCAGAGGAAACCGAAGAAGATGAAGACGAAGGAGATATAGAAGTGAAAGAAGAACAAGAGAAACTGTAAGAACAAGAGGAAGAAACAGAAGAATCAGAGGAAAAAGCAAAAATAACAGAAGAATAAGCCGAAAAAGCAGCAATAACAGAAGAAAAAGCCGAAAAAGCAGAAATAACAGAAGAATGAGCTGAAGAAGAAGCAACAATTGAAAAGCAGAAAATGCATTAGAAACAGAATAAGATGAAGAAGAAGAAGAAGAAGAAGGATATGTAGAACTACAAGAAGAAGTAGAAGAACAAGAAGAACAAGAAGAAGAAACATGGGAATAAGAGGAAAAAGCAGAAATAACAAAAGAATAAGCGAAAAGCAGAAATAACAGGAGAATAAGCCGAAATAGCAGAAATAAGAGAAGAATAAGGTGAATAAGGTGAAGAAAAAGCTGAAGCAGAAGAAGAAGTAATTGAAAAAGCAGAAAATGCATTAGAAACAGAAGAAGTTGAAAAAGAAGAAAAAAGGAGATGTAGAAATACGAGAGGAACAAGAACTAGGAGACCAAGAAGAACAAGCAGAAGAAACAGAAGAATAAGAGTAAAAAGCAGAAATAACCAAAGAAATAGCCGAAAAAGCAGAAATAACAGAAAATTAAGCTGCGGAGAAGCAGAAGAATCAGAATAAGAGAAGAAATTGAAACAACAATCAATGCAGAAGAAACAGAAAGATGATGAAGAAGAAGGAGATGTAGAATTACAAGAAGAACAAGAGGAGCTAGAAGAACAAGACGAACAAGAAGAAGAAACAGGGGAATAAGAGGATAAATCAGAAATAACAGATGAGTAAGCCGAAAAAGCAGAAATAACAAGAATAAGCCGAAAAAGCAGAAATAACAGAATAAGCTGAATATGATGCAGAGGAAGCAGAAGAAGTAATAGAAAAAGCAAAAATATGCAGAGGAAACCGAAGAAGATGAAGACGAAGGAGATATAGAAGTGAAAGAAGAACAAGAGAAACTGTAAGAACAAGAGGAAGAAACAGAAGAATCAGAGGAAAAAGCAAAAATAACAGAAGAATGAGCCGAAAAAGCAGCAATAACAGAAGAAAAAGCAGAAATAACAGAAGAATTCGCTGAAGAAGAAGCAGAAGAAGCAGTAATTGAAAAGCAGAAAATGCATTAGAAACAGAATAAGATGAAGAAGAAGAAGAAGGAGAAGGATATGTAGAACTACTAGAAGAAGTAGAAGAACAAGAAGAACAAGAAGAAGAAACATGGGAAAAAGAGGAAAAAGCAGAAATAACCAAAGAATAAGCGAAAAGCAGAAATAACAGGAGAATAAGCCGAAATAGCAGAAATAAGAGAAGAATAAGGTGAAGAAAAAGCTGAAGCAGAAGAAGAAGTAATTGAAAAAGCAGAAAATGCATTAGAAACAGAAGTTGAAAAAGACGAAAAAAGGAGATGTAGAAATACGAGAGGAACAAGAACTAGGAGACCAAGAAGAACAAGCAGAAGAAACAGAAGAATAAGAGTAAAAAGCAGAAATAACCAAAGAAATAGCCGAAAAAGCAGAAATAACAGAAAATTAAGCTGCGGAGAAGCAGAAGAATCAGAATAAGAGCAAGAAATTGAAAAAAGAAACAATGCAGAAGAAACAGAAAGATGAAGAAGAAGAAGGTGATGTAGAATTACAAGAAGAACAAGAGGAGCTAGAAGAACAAGACGAACAAGAAGAAGAAACAGGGGAATAAGAGGATAAATCAGAAATAACAGATGAGTAAGCCGAAAAAGCAGAAATAACAGAATAAGCTGAATATGAAGCAGAGGAAGCAGAAGAAGTAATTGAAAAAGCAAAAAAATGCAGAGGAAACCGAAGAAGATGAAGACGAAGGAGATATAGAAGTGAAAGAAGAACAAGAGAAACTGTAAGAACAAGAGGAAGAAACAGAAGAATCAGGGGAAAAAGCAAAAATAACAGAAGAATGAGCCGAAAAAGCAGCAATAACAGAAGAAAAAGCAGAAATAACAGAAGAATAAGCTGAAGAAGAAGCAGAAGAAGCAGTAATTGAAAAGCAGAAAATGCATTAGAAACAGAATAAGATGAAGAAGAAGAAGAAGTAGAAGGATATGTAGAACTACTAGAAGAAGTAGAAGAACAAGAAGAACAAGAAGAAGAAACATGGGAATAAGAGGAAAAAGCAGAAATAACAAAAGAATAAGCGAAAAGCAGAAATAACAGGAGAATAAGCCGAAATAGCAGAAATAAGAGAAGAATAAGGTGAAGAAAAAGCTGAAGCAGAAGAAGAAGTAATTGAAAAAGCAGAAAATGCATTAGAAACAGAAGAAGTTGAAAAAGAAGAAAAAAGGAGATGTAGAAATACGAGAGGAACAAGAACTAGGAGACCAAGAAGAACAAGCAGAAGAAACAGAAGAATAAAAGTAAAAGGCAGAAATAACCAAAGAAATAGCCGAAAAAGCAGAAATAACAGAAAATTAAGCTGCGGAAAAACAGAAGAATCAGAATAAGAGCAAGAAATTGAAAAAAGAAACAATGCAGAAGAAACAGAAAGATGAAGAAGAAGATGGAGATGTAGAATTACAAGAAGAACAAGAGGAGCTAGAAGAACAAGACGAACAAGAAGAAGAAACAGGGGAATAAGAGGATAAATCAGAAATAACAGATGAGTAAGCCGAAAAAGCAGAAATAACAGAATAAGCTAAATATGAAGCAGAGGAAGCAGAAGAAGTAATTGAAAAAGGAAAAAAATGCAGAGGAAACCGAAGAAGATGAAGACGAAGGAGATATAGAAGTGAAAGAAGAACAAGAGAAACTGTAAGAACAAGAGGAAGAAACAGAAGAATCAGAGGAAAAAGCAAAAATAACAGAAGAATAAGCCGAAAAAGCAGCAATAACAGAAGAAAAAGCCGAAAAAGCAGAAATAACAGAAGAATGAGCTGAAGAAGAAGCAACAATTGAAAAGCAGAAAATGCATTAGAAACAGAATAAGATGAAGAAGAAGAAGAAGAAGAAGGATATGTAGAACTACAAGAAGAAGTAGAAGAACAAGAAGAACAAGAAGAAGAAACATGGGAATAAGACGAAAAAGCAGAAATAACAAAAGAATAAGCGAAAAGCAGAAATAACAGGAGAATAAGCCGAAATAGCAGAAATAAGAGAAGAATAAGGTGAAGAAAAAGCTGAAGCAGAAGAAGAAGTAATTGAAAAAGCAGAAAATGCATTAGAAACAGAAGAAGTTGAAAAAGAAGAAAAAAGGAGATGTAGAAATACGAGAGGAACAAGAACTAGGAGAACAAGAAGAACAAGCAGAAGAAACAGAAGAATAAGAGTAAAAAGCAGAAATAACCAAAGAAATAGCCGAAAAAGCAGAAATAACAGAAAATTAAGCTGCGGAGAAGCAGAAGAATAAGAATAAGAGCAAGAAATTGAAACAACAAACAATGCAGAAGACACAGAAAGATGATGAAGAAGAAGGAGATGTAGAATTACAAGAAGAACAAGAGGAGCTAGAAGAACGAGACGAACAAGAAGAAGAAACAGGGGAATAAGAGGATAAATCAGAAATAACAGATGAGTAAGCCGAAAAAGCAGAAATAACAAGAATAAGCCGAAAAAGCAGAAAGAACAGAATAAGCTGAATATGATGCAGAGGAAGCAGAAGAAGTAATAGAAAAAGCAAAAATATGCAGAGGAAACCGAAGAAGATGAAGACGAAGGAGATATAGAAGTGAAAGAAGAACAAGAGAAACTGTAAGAACAAGAGGAAGAAACAGAAGAATCAGAGGAAAAAGCAAAAATAACCGAAGAATGAGCCGAAAAAGCAGCAATAACAGAAGAAAAAGCAGAAATAACAGAAGAATCAGCTGAAGAAGAAGCAGAAGAAGCAGTAATTGAAAAGCAGAAAATGCATTAGAAACAGAATAAGATGAAGAAGAAGAAGAAGGAGAAGGATATGTAGAACTACTAGAAGAAGTAGAAGAACAAGAAGAACAAGAAGAAGAAACATGGGAATAAGAGGAAAAAGCAGAAATAACAAAAGAATAAGCGAAAAGCAGAAATAACAGGAGAATAAGCCGAAATAGCAGAAATAAGAGAAGAATAAGGTGAAGAAAAAGCTGAAGCAGAAGAAGAAGTAATTGAAAAAGCAGAAAATGCATTAGAAACAGAAGAAGTTGAAAAAGAAGAAAAAAGGAGATGTAGAAATACGAGAGGAACAAGAACTAGGAGACCAAGAAGAACAAGCAGAAGAAACAGAAGAATAAGAGTAAAAAGCAGAAATAACCAAAGAAATAGCCGAAAAAGCAGAAATAACATAAAATTAAGCTGCGGATAAGCAGAAGAATCAGAATAAGAGCAAGAAATTGAAAAAAGAAACAATGCAGAAGAAACAGAAAGATGAAGAAGAAGAAGGAGATGTAGAATTACAAGAAGAACAAGAGGAGGTAGAAGAACAAGACGAACAAGAAGAAGAAACAGGGGAATAAGAGGATAAATCAGAAATAACAGATGAGTAAGCCGAAAAAGCAGAAATAACAGAATAAGCTGAATATGAAGCAGAGGAAGCAGAAGAAGTAATTGAAAAAGCAAAAAAATGCAGAGGAAACCGAAGAAGATGAAGACGAAGGAGATATAGAAGTGAAAGAAGAACAAGTGAAACTGTAAGAACAAGAGGAAGAAACAGAAGAATCAGAGGAAAAAGCAAAAATAACAGAAGAATGAGCCGAAAAAGCAGCAATAACAGAAGAAAAAGCAGAAATAACAGAAGAATAAGCTGAAGAAGAAGCAGAAGAAGCAGTAATTGAAAAGCAGAAAATGCATTAGAAACAGAATAAGATGAAGAAGAAGAAGAAGGAGAAGGATATGTAGAACTACTAGAAAAGTAGAAGAACAAGAAGAACAAGAAGAAGAAACATGGGAATAAGAGGAAAAAGCAGAAATAACAAAAGAATAAGCGAAAAGCAGAAATAACAGGAGAATAAGCCGAAATAGCAGAAATAAGAGAAGAATAAGGTGAAGAAAAAGCTGAAGCAGAAGAAGAAGTAATTGAAAAAGCAGAAAATGCATTAGAAACAGAAGAAGTTAAAAAAGAAGAAAAAAGGAGATGTAGAAATACGAGAGGTACAAGAACTAGGAGACCAAGAAGAACAAGCAGAAGAAACAGAAGAATAAGAGTAAAAAGCAGAAATAACCAAAGAAATAGCCGAAAAAGCAGAAATAACAGAAAATTAAGCTGCGGAGAAGCAGAAGAATCAGAATAAGAGCAAGAAATTGAAAAAACAAACAATGCAGAAGAAACAGAAAGATGAAGAAGAAGAAGGAGATGTAGAATTACAAGAAGAACAAGAGGAGCTAGAAGAACAAGACGAACAAGAAGAAGAAACAGGGGAATAAGAGGATAAATCAGAAATAACAGATGAGTAAGCTGAAAAAGCAGAAATAACAGAATAAGCTGAATATGAAGCAGAGGAAGCAGAAGAAGTAATTGAAAAAGCAAAAAAATGCAGAGGAAACCGAAGAAGATGAAGACGAAGGAGATATAGAAGTGAAAGAAGAACAAGAGAAACTGTAAGAACAAGAGGAAGAAACAGAAGAATCAGAGGAAAAAGCAAAAATAACAGAAGAATGAGCCGAAAAAGCAGCAATAACAGAAGAAAAAGCAGAAATAACGGAAGAATAAGCTGAAGAAGAAGCAGAAGAAGCAGTAATTGAAAAGCAGAAAATGCATTAGAAACAGAATAAGATGAAGAAGAAGAAGAAGGAGAAGGATATGTAGAACTACTAGAAAAGTAGAAGAACAAGAAGAACAAGAAGAAGAAACATGGGAATAAGAGGAAAAAGCAGAAATAACAAAAGAATAAACGAAAAGCAGAAATAACAGGAGAATAAGCCGAAATAGCAGAAATAAGAGAAGAATAAGGTGAAGAAAAAGCTGAAGCAGAAGAAGAAGTAATTGAAAAAGCAGAAAATGCATTAGAAACAGAAGAAGTTAAAAAAGAAGAAAAAAGGAGATGTAGAAATACGAGAGGTACAAGAACTAGGAGACCAAGAAGAACAAGCAGAAGAAACAGAAGAATAAGAGTAAAAAGCAGAAATAACCAAAGAAATAGCCGAAAAAGCAGAAATAACAGAAAATTAAGCTGCGGAGAAGCAGAAGAATCAGAATAAGAGCAAGAAATTGAAAAAACAAACAATGCAGAAGAAACAGAAAGATGAAGAAGAAGAAGGAGATGTAGAATTACAAGAAGAACAAGAGGAGCTAGAAGAACAAGACGAACAAGAAGAAGAAACAGGGGAATAAGAGGATAAATCAGAAATAACAGATGAGTAAGCCGAAAAAGCAGAAATAACAGAATAAGCTGAATATGAAGCAGAGGAAGCAGAAGAAGTAATTGAAAAAGCAAAAAAATGCAGAGGAAACCGAAGAAGATGAAGACGAAGGAGATATAGAAGTGAAAGAAGAACAAGAGAAACTGTAAGAACAAGAGGAAGAAACAGAAGAATCAGAGGAAAAAGCAAAAATAACAGAAGAATAAGCCGAAAAAGCAGCAATAACAGAAGAAAAAGCCGAAAAAGCAGAAATAACAGAAGAATGAGCTGAAGAAGAAGCAACAATTGAAAAGCAGAAAATGCATTAGAAACAGAATAAGATGAAGAAGAAGAAGAAGAAGAAGGATATGTAGAACTACAAGAAGAAGTAGAAGAACAAGAAGAACAAGAAGAAGAAACATGGGAATAAGACGAAAAAGCAGAAATAACAAAAGAATAAGCGAAAAGCAGAAATAACAGGAGAATAAGCCGAAATAGCAGAAATAAGAGAAGAATAAGGTGAAGAAAAAGCTGAAGCAGAAGAAGTAATTGAAAAAGCAGAAAATGCATTAGAAACAGAAGAAGTTGAAAAAGAAGAAAAAAGGAGATGTAGAAATACGAGAGGAACAAGAACTAGGAGAACAAGAAGAACAAGCAGAAGAAACAGAAGAATAAGAGTAAAAAGCAGAAATAACCAAAGAAATAGCCGAAAAAGCAGAAATAACAGAAAATTAAGCTGCGGAGAAGCAGAAGAATCAGA
The DNA here is from genome assembly GCF_964194135.1 of Talpa europaea. NCBI lineage: Eukaryota > Metazoa > Chordata > Mammalia > Eulipotyphla > Talpidae > Talpa > Talpa europaea. The sequence continues at coordinate 66,306 of NW_028168028.1, read as the reverse complement.
ATAAGAGCAAGAAATTGAAACAACAAACAATGCAGAAGAAACAGAAAGATGATGAAGAAGAAGGAGATGTAGATATACAAGAAGAACAAGAGGAGCTAGAAGAACGAGACGAACAAGAAGAAGAAACAGGGGAATAAGAGGATAAATCAGAAATAACAGATGAGTAAGCCGAAAAAGCAGAAATAACAAGAATAAGCCGAAAAAGCAGAAATAACAGAATAAGCTGAATATGATGCAGAGGAAGCAGAAGAAGTAATAGAAAAAGCAAAAATATGCAGAGGAAACCGAAGAAGATGAAGACGAAGGAGGTATAGAAGTGAAAGAAGAACAAGAGAAACTGTAAGAACAAGAGGAAGAAACAGAAGAATCAGAGGAAAAAGCAAAAATAACAGAAGAATGAGCCGAAAAAGCAGCAATAACAGAAGAAAAAGCAGAAATAACAGAAGAATAAGCTGAAGAAGAAGCAGAAGAAGCAGTAATTGAAAAGCAGAAAATGCATTAGAAACAGAATAAGATGAAGAAGAAGAAGAAGGAGAAGGATATGTAGAACTACTAGAAGAAGTAGAAGAACAAGAAGAACAAGAAGAAGAAACATGGGAATAAGAGGAAAAAGCAGAAATAACAAAAGAATAAGCGAAAAGCAGAAATAACAGGAGAATAAGCCGAAATAGCAGAAATAAGAGAAGAATAAGGTGAAGAAAAAGCTGAAGCAGAAGAAGAAGTAATTGAAAAAGCAGAAAATGCATTAGAAACAGAAGAATTTAAAAAAGAAGAAAAAAGGAGATGTAGAAATACGAGAGGTACAAGAAATAGGAGACCAAGAAGAACAAGCAGAAGAAACAGAAGAATAAGAGTAAAAAGCAGAAATAACCAAAGAAATAGCCGAAAAAGCAGAAATAACAGAAAATTAAGCTGCGGAGAAGCAGAAGAATCAGAATAAGAGCAAGAAATTGAAAAAACAAACAATGCAGAAGAAACAGAAAGATGAAGAAGAAGAAGGAGATGTAGAATTACAAGAAGAACAAGAGGAGCTAGAAGAACAAGACGAACAAGAAGAAGAAACAGGGGAATAAGAGGATAAATCACAAATAACAGATGAGTAAGCCGAAAAAGCAGAAATAACAGAATAAGCTGAATATGAAGCAGAGGAAGCAGAAGAAGTAATTGAAAAAGCAAAAAAATGCAGAGGAAACCGAAGAAGATGAAGACGAAGGAGATATAGAAGTGAAAGAAGAACAAGAGAAACTGTAAGAACAAGAGGAAGAAACAGAAGAATCAGAGGAAAAAGCAAAAATAACAGAAGAATAAGCCGAAAAAGCAGCAATAACAGAAGAAAAAGCCGAAAAAGCAGAAATAACAGAAGAATGAGCTGAAGAAGAAGCAACAATTGAAAAGCAGAAAATGCATTAGAAACAGAATAAGATGAAGAAGAAGAAGAAGAAGAAGGATATGTAGAACTACAAGAAGAAGTAGAAGAACAAGAAGAACAAGAAGAAGAAACATGGGAATAAGACGAAAAAGCAGAAATAACAAAAGAATAAGCGAAAAGCAGAAATAACAGGAGAATAAGCCGAAATAGCAGAAATAAGAGAAGAATAAGGTGAAGAAAAAGCTGAAGCAGAAGAAGAAGTAATTGAAAAAGCAGAAAATGCATTAGAAACAGAAGAAGTTGAAAAAGAAGAAAAAAGGAGATGTAGAAATACGAGAGGAACAAGAACTAGGAGACCAAGAAGAACAAGCAGAAGAAACAGAAGAATAAGAGTAAAAAGCAGAAATAACCAAAGAAATAGCCGAAAAAGCAGAAATAACATAAAATTAAGCTGCGGATAAGCAGAAGAATCAGAATAAGAGCAAGAAATTGAAAAAAGAAACAATGCAGAAGAAACAGAAAGATGAAGAAGAAGAAGGAGATGTAGAATTACAAGAAGAACAAGAGGAGGTAGAAGAACAAGACGAACAAGAAGAAGAAACAGGGGAATAAGAGGATAAATCAGAAATAACAGATGAGTAAGCCGAAAAAGCAGAAATAACAGAATAAGCTGAATATGAAGCAGAGGAAGCAGAAGAAGTAATTGAAAAAGCAAAAAAATGCAGAGGAAACCGAAGAAGATGAAGACGAAGGAGATATAGAAGTGAAAGAAGAACAAGAGAAACTGTAAGAACAAGAGGAAGAAACAGAAGAATCAGAGGAAAAAGCAAAAATAACAGAAGAATGAGCCGAAAAAGCAGCAATAACAGAAGAAAAAGCAGAAATAACAGAAGAATAAGCTGAAGAAGAAGCAGAAGAAGCAGTAATTGAAAAGCAGAAAATGCATTAGAAACAGAATAAGATGAAGAAGAAGAAGAAGGAGAAGGATATGTAGAACTACTAGAAAAGTAGAAGAACAAGAAGAACAAGAAGAAGAAACATGGGAATAAGAGGAAAAAGCAGAAATAACAAAAGAATAAGCGAAAAGCAGAAATAACAGGAGAATAAGCCGAAATAGCAGAAATAAGAGAAGAATAAGGTGAAGAAAAAGCTGAAGCAGAAGAAGAAGTAATTGAAAAAGCAGAAAATGCATTAGAAACAGAAGAAGTTAAAAAAGAAGAAAAAAGGAGATGTAGAAATACGAGAGGTACAAGAACTAGGAGACCAAGAAGAACAAGCAGAAGAAACAGAAGAATAAGAGTAAAAAGCAGAAATAACCAAAGAAATAGCCGAAAAAGCAGAAATAACAGAAAATTAAGCTGCGGAGAAGCAGAAGAATCAGAATAAGAGCAAGAAATTGAAAAAACAAACAATGCAGAAGAAACAGAAAGATGAAGAAGAAGAAGGAGATGTAGAATTACAAGAAGAACAAGAGGAGCTAGAAGAACAAGACGAACAAGAAGAAGAAACAGGGGAATAAGAGGATAAATCAGAAATAACAGATGAGTAAGCTGAAAAAGCAGAAATAACAGAATAAGCTGAATATGAAGCAGAGGAAGCAGAAGAAGTAATTGAAAAAGCAAAAAAATGCAGAGGAAACCGAAGAAGATGAAGACGAAGGAGATATAGAAGTGAAAGAAGAACAAGAGAAACTGTAAGAACAAGAGGAAGAAACAGAAGAATCAGAGGAAAAAGCAAAAATAACAGAAGAATGAGCCGAAAAAGCAGCAATAACAGAAGAAAAAGCAGAAATAACGGAAGAATAAGCTGAAGAAGAAGCAGAAGAAGCAGTAATTGAAAAGCAGAAAATGCATTAGAAACAGAATAAGATGAAGAAGAAGAAGAAGGAGAAGGATATGTAGAACTACTAGAAAAGTAGAAGAACAAGAAGAACAAGAAGAAGAAACATGGGAATAAGAGGAAAAAGCAGAAATAACAAAAGAATAAACGAAAAGCAGAAATAACAGGAGAATAAGCCGAAATAGCAGAAATAAGAGAAGAATAAGGTGAAGAAAAAGCTGAAGCAGAAGAAGAAGTAATTGAAAAAGCAGAAAATGCATTAGAAACAGAAGAAGTTAAAAAAGAAGAAAAAAGGAGATGTAGAAATACGAGAGGTACAAGAACTAGGAGACCAAGAAGAACAAGCAGAAGAAACAGAAGAATAAGAGTAAAAAGCAGAAATAACCAAAGAAATAGCCGAAAAAGCAGAAATAACAGAAAATTAAGCTGCGGAGAAGCAGAAGAATCAGAATAAGAGCAAGAAATTGAAAAAACAAACAATGCAGAAGAAACAGAAAGATGAAGAAGAAGAAGGAGATGTAGAATTACAAGAAGAACAAGAGGAGCTAGAAGAACAAGACGAACAAGAAGAAGAAACAGGGGAATAAGAGGATAAATCAGAAATAACAGATGAGTAAGCCGAAAAAGCAGAAATAACAGAATAAGCTGAATATGAAGCAGAGGAAGCAGAAGAAGTAATTGAAAAAGCAAAAAAATGCAGAGGAAACCGAAGAAGATGAAGACGAAGGAGATATAGAAGTGAAAGAAGAACAAGAGAAACTGTAAGAACAAGAGGAAGAAACAGAAGAATCAGAGGAAAAAGCAAAAATAACAGAAGAATAAGCCGAAAAAGCAGCAATAACAGAAGAAAAAGCCGAAAAAGCAGAAATAACAGAAGAATGAGCTGAAGAAGAAGCAACAATTGAAAAGCAGAAAATGCATTAGAAACAGAATAAGATGAAGAAGAAGAAGAAGAAGAAGGATATGTAGAACTACAAGAAGAAGTAGAAGAACAAGAAGAACAAGAAGAAGAAACATGGGAATAAGACGAAAAAGCAGAAATAACAAAAGAATAAGCGAAAAGCAGAAATAACAGGAGAATAAGCCGAAATAGCAGAAATAAGAGAAGAATAAGGTGAAGAAAAAGCTGAAGCAGAAGAAGAAGTAATTGAAAAAGCAGAAAATGCATTAGAAACAGAAGAAGTTGAAAAAGAAGAAAAAAGGAGATGTAGAAATACGAGAGGAACAAGAACTAGGAGAACAAGAAGAACAAGCAGAAGAAACAGAAGAATAAGAGTAAAAAGCAGAAATAACCAAAGAAATAGCCGAAAAAGCAGAAATAACAGAAAATTAAGCTGCGGAGAAGCAGAAGAATCAGAATAAGAGCAAGAAATTGAAACAACAAACAATGCAGAAGAAACAGAAAGATGATGAAGAAGAAGGAGATGTAGATATACAAGAAGAACAAGAGGAGCTAGAAGAACGAGACGAACAAGAAGAAGAAACAGGGGAAAAAGAGGATAAATCAGAAATAACAGATGAGTAAGCCGAAAAAGCAGAAATAACAAGAATAAGCCGAAAAAGCAGAAATAACAGAATAAGCTGAATATGATGCAGAGGAAGCAGAAGAAGTAATAGAAAAAGCAAAAATATGCAGAGGAAACCGAAGAAGATGAAGACGAAGGAGGTATAGAAGTGAAAGAAGAACAAGAGAAACTGTAAGAACAAGAGGAAGAAACAGAAGAATCAGAGGAAAAAGCAAAAATAACAGAAGAATGAGCCGAAAAAGCAGCAATAACAGAAGAAAAAGCAGAAATAACAGAAGAATAAGCTGAAGAAGAAGCAGAAGAAGCAGTAATTGAAAAGCAGAAAATGCATTAGAAACAGAATAAGATGAAGAAGAAGAAGAAGGAGAAGGATATGTAGAACTACTAGAAGAAGTAGAAGAACAAGAAGAACAAGAAGAAGAAACATGGGAATAAGAGGAAAAAGCAGAAATAACAAAAGAATAAGCGAAAAGCAGAAATAACAGGAGAATAAGCCGAAATAGCAGAAATAAGAGAAGAATAAGGTGAAGAAAAAGCTGAAGCAGAAGAAGAAGTAATTGAAAAAGCAGAAAATGCATTAGAAACAGAAGAAGTTAAAAAAGAAGAAAAAAGGAGATGTAGAAATACGAGAGGTACAAGAACTAGGAGACCAAGAAGAACAAGCAGAAGAAACAGAAGAATAAGAGTAAAAAGCAGAAATAACCAAAGAAATAGCCGAAAAAGCAGAAATAACAGAAAATTAAGCTGCGGAGAAGCAGAAGAATCAGAATAAGAGCAAGAAATTGAAAAAACAAACAATGCAGAAGAAACAGAAAGATGAAGAAGAAGAAGGAGATGTAGAATTACAAGAAGAACAAGAGGAGCTAGAAGAACAAGACGAACAAGAAGAAGAAACAGGGGAATAAGAGGATAAATCAGAAATAACAGATGAGTAAGCCGAAAAAGCAGAAATAACAGAATAAGCTGAATATGAAGCAGAGGAAGCAGAAGAAGTAATTGAAAAAGCAAAAAAATGCAGAGGAAACCGAAGAAGATGAAGACGAAGGAGATATAGAAGTGAAAGAAGAACAAGAGAAACTGTAAGAACAAGAGGAAGAAACAGAAGAATCAGAGGAAAAAGCAAAAATAACAGAAGAATAAGCCGAAAAAGCAGCAATAACAGAAGAAAAAGCCGAAAAAGCAGAAATAACAGAAGAATGAGCTGAAGAAGAAGCAACAATTGAAAAGCAGAAAATGCATTAGAAACAGAATAAGATGAAGAAGAAGAAGAAGAAGAAGGATATGTAGAACTACAAGAAGAAGTAGAAGAACAAGAAGAACAAGAAGAAGAAACATGGGAATAAGAGGAAAAAGCAGAAATAACAAAAGAATAAGCGAAAAGCAGAAATAACAGGAGAATAAGCCGAAATAGCAGAAATAAGAGAAGAATAAGGTGAAGAAAAAGCTGCAGCAGAAGAAGTAATTGAAAAAGCAGAAAATGCATTAGAAACAGAAGAAGTTGAAAAAGATGAAAAAAGGAGATGTAGAAATACGAGAGGAACAAGAACTAGCAGAACAAGAAGAACAAGCAGAAGAAACAGAAGAATAAGAGTAAAAAGCAGAAATAACCAAAGAAATAGCCGAAAAAGCAGAAATAACAGAAAATTAAGCTGCGGAGAAGCAGAAGAATCAGAATAACAGCAAGAAATTGAAACAACAAACAATGCAGAAGAAACAGAAAGATGAAGAAGAAGAAGGAGATGTAGAATTACAAGAAGAACAAGAGGAGCTAGAAGAACAAGACGAACAAGAAGAAGAAACAGGGGAATAAGAGGATAAATCAGAAATAACAGATGAGTAAGCCGAAAAAGCAGAAATAACAAGAATAAGCCGAAAAGCAGAAATAACAGAATAAGCTGAATATGATGCAGAGGAAGCAGAAGAAGTAATAGAAAAAGCAAAAAAATGCAGAGGAAACCGAAGAAGATGAAGACGAAGGAGATATAGAAGTGAAAGAAGAACAAGAGAAACTGTAAGAACAAGAGGAAGAAACAGAAGAATCAGAGGAAAAAGCAAAAATAACAGAAGAATGAGCCGAAAAAGCAGCAATAACAGAAGAAAAAGCAGAAATAACAGAAGAATAAGCTGAAGAAGAAGCAGAAGAAGCAGTAATTGAAAAGCAGAAAATGCATTAGAAACAGAATAAGATGAAGAAGAAGAAGAAGGAGAAGGATATGTAGAACTACTAGAAGAAGTAGAAGAACAAGAAGAACAAGAAGAAGAAACATGGGAATAAGAGGAAAAAGCAGAAATAACAAAAGAATAAGCGAAAAGCAGAAATAACAGGAGAATAAGCCGAAATAGCAGAAATAAGAGAAGAATAAGGTGAAGAAAAAGCTGAAGCAGAAGAAGAAGTAATTGAAAAAGCAGAAAATGCATTAGAAACAGAAGTAGTTGAAAAAGAAGAAAAAAGGAGATGTAGAAATACGAGAGGAACAAGAACTAGGAGACCAAGAAGAACAAGCAGAAGAAACAGAAGAATAAGAGTAAAAAGCAGAAATAACCAAAGAAATAGCCGAAAAAGCAGAAATAACAGAAAATTAAGCTGCGGAGAAGCAGAAGAATCAGAATACGAGCAAGAAATTGAAAAAAGAAACAATGCAGAAGAAACAGAAAGATGAAGAAGAAGAAGGAGATGTAGAATTACAAGAAGAACAAGAGGAGGTAGAAGAACAAGACGAACAAGAAGAAGAAACAGGGGAATAAGAGGATAAATCAGAAATAACAGATGAGTAAGCCGAAAAAGCAGAAATAACAGAATAAGCTGAATATGAAGCAGAGGAAGCAGAAGAAGTAATTGAAAAAGCAAAAAAATGCAGAGGAAACCGAAGAAGATGAAGACGAAGGAGATATAGAAGTGAAAGAAGAACAAGAGAAACTGTAAGAACAAGAGGAAGAAACAGAAGAATCAGAGGAAAAAGCAAAAATAACAGAAGAATAAGCCGAAAAAGCAGCAATAACAGAAGAAAAAGCCGAAAAAGCAGAAATAACAGAAGAATGAGCTGAAGAAGAAGCAACAATTGAAAAGCAGAAAATGCATTAGAAACAGAATAAGATGAAGAAGAAGAAGAAGAAGAAGGATATGTAGTACTACAAGAAGAAGTAGAAGAACAAGAAGAACAAGAAGAAGAAACATGGGAATAAGAGGAAAAAGCAGAAATAACAAAAGAATAAGCGAAAAGCAGAAATAACAGGAGAATAAGCCGAAATAGCAGAAATAAGAGAAGAATAAGGTGAAGAAAAAGCTGCAGCAGAAGAAGTAATTGAAAAAGCAGAAAATGCATTAGAAACAGAAGAAGTTGAAAAAGAAGAAAAAAGGAGATGTAGAAATACGAGAGGAACAAGAACTAGCAGAACAAGAAGAACAAGCAGAAGAAACAGAAGAATAAGAGTAAAAAGCAGAAATAACCAAAGAAATAGCCGAAAAAGCAGAAATAACAGAAAATTAAGCTGCAGAGAAGCAGAAGAATCAGAATAACAGCAAGAAATTGAAACAACAAACAATGCAGAAGAAACAGAAAGATGAAGAAGAAGAAGGAGATGTAGAATTACAAGAAGAACAAGAGGAGCTAGAAGAACAAGACGAACAAGAAGAAGAAACAGGGGAATAAGAGGATAAATCAGAAATAACAGATGAGTAAGCCGAAAAAGCAGAAATAACAAGAATTAGCCGAAAAAGCAGAAATAACAGAATAAGCTGAATATGAAGTAGAGGAAGCAGGAGAAGTAATTGAAAAAGCAAAAAAATGCAGAGGAAACCGAAGAAGATGAAGACGAAGGAGATATAGAAGTGAAAGAAGAACAAGAGAAACTGTAAGAACAAGAGGAAGAAACAGAAGAATCAGAGGAAAAAGCAAAAATAACAGAAGAATGAGCCGAAAAAGCAGCAATAACAGAAGAAAAAGCAGAAATAACAGAAGAATAAGCTGAAGAAGAAGCAGAAGAAGCAGTAATTGAAAAGCAGAAAATGCATTAGAAACAGAATAAGATGAAGAAGAAGAAGAAGGAGAAGGATATGTAGAACTACTAGAAGAAGTAGAAGAACAAGAAGAACAAGAAGAAGAAACATGGGAATAAGAGGAAAAAGCAGAAATAACAAAAGAATAAGCGAAAAGCAGAAATAACAGGAGAATAAGCCGAAATAGCAGAAATAAGAGAAGAATAAGGTGAAGAAAAAGCTGAAGCAGAAGAAGAAGTAATTGAAAAAGCAGAAAATGCATTAGAAACAGAAGAAGTTGAAAAAGAAGAAAAAAGGAGATGTAGAAATACGAGAGGAACAAGAACTAGGAGACCAAGAAGAACAAGCAGAAGAAACAGAAGAATAAGAGTAAAAAGCAGAAATAACCAAAGAAATAGCCGAAAAAGCAGAAATAACAGAAAATTAAGCTGCGGAGAAGCAGAAGAATCAGAATAAGAGCAAGAAATTGAAAAAAGAAACAATGCAGAAGAAACAGAAAGATGAAGAAGAAGAAGGAGATGTAGAATTACAAGAAGAACAAGAGGAGGTAGAAGAACAAGACAAACAAGAAGAAGAAACAGGGGAATAAGAGGATAAATCAGAAATAACAGATGAGTAAGCCGAAAAAGCAGAAATAACAGAATAAGCTGAATATGAAGCAGAGGAAGCAGAAGAAGTAATTGAAAAAGCAAAAAAATGCAGAGGAAACCGAAGAAGATGAAGACGAAGGAGATATAGAAGTGAAAGAAGAACAAGAGAAACTGTAAGAACAAGAGGAAGAAACAGAAGAATCAGAGGAAAAAGCAAAAATAACAGAAGAATAAGCCGAAAAAGCAGCAATAACAGAAGAAAAAGCCGAAAAAGCAGAAATAACAGAAGAATGAGCTGAAGAAGAAGCAACAATTGAAAAGCAGAAAATGCATTAGAAACAGAATAAGATGAAGAAGAAGAAGAAGAAGAAGGATATGTAGAACTACAAGAAGAAGTAGAAGAACAAGAAGAACAAGAAGAAGAAACATGGGAATAAGAGGAAAAAGCAGAAATAACAAAAGAATAAGCGAAAAGCAGAAATAACAGGAGAATAAGCCGAAATAGCAGAAATAAGAGAAGAATAAGGTGAAGAAAAAGCTGAAGCAGAAGAAGAAGTAATTGAAAAAGCAGAAAATGCATTAGAAACAGAAGAAGTTGAAAAAGAAGAAAAAAGGAGATGTAGAAATACGAGAGGAACAAGAACTAGGAGACCAAGAAGAACAAGCAGAAGAAACAGAAGAATAAGAGTAAAAAGCAGAAATAACCAAAGAAATAGCCGAAAAAGCAGAAATAACAGAAAATTAAGCTGCGGAGAAGCAGAAGAATCAGAATAAGAGCAAGAAATTGAAAAAAGAAACAATGCAGAAGAAACAGAAAGATGAAGAAGAAGAAGGAGATGTAGAATTACAAGAAGAACAAGAGGAGGTAGAAGAACAAGACGAACAAGAAGAAGAAACAGGGGAATAAGAGGATAAATCAGAAATAACAGATGAGTAAGCTGAAAAAGCAGAAATAACAGAATAAGCTGAATATGAAGCAGAGGAAGCAGAAGAAGTAATTGAAAAAGCAAAAAAATGCAGAGGAAACCGAAGAAGATGAAGACGAAGGAGATATAGAAGTGAAAGAAGAACAAGAGAAACTGTAAGAACAAGAGGAAGAAACAGAAGAATCAGAGGAAAAAGCAAAAATAACAGAAGAATAAGCCGAAAAAGCAGCAATAACAGAAGAAAAAGCCGAAAAAGCAGAAATAACAGAAGAATGAGCTGAAGAAGAAGCAACAATTGAAAAGCAGAAAATGCATTAGAAACAGAATAAGATGAAGAAGAAGAAGAAGAAGAAGGATATGTAGAACTACAAGAAGAAGTAGAAGAACAAGAAGAACAAGAAGAAGAAACATGGGAATAAGAGGAAAAAGCAGAAATAACAAAAGAATAAGCGAAAAGCAGAAATAACAGGAGAATAAGCCGAAATAGCAGAAATAAGAGAAGAATAAGGTGAAGAAAAAGCTGCAGCAGAAGAAGAAGTAATTGAAAAAGCAGAAAATGCATTAGAAACAGAAGAAGTTGAAAAAGATGAAAAAAGGAGATGTAGAAATACGAGAGGAACAAGAACTAGCAGAACAAGAAGAACAAGCAGAAGAAACAGAAGAATAAGAGTAAAAAGCAGAAATAACCAAAGAAATAGCCGAAAAAGCAGAAATAACAGAAAATTAAGCTGCAGAGAAGCAGAAGAATCAGAATAACAGCAAGAAATTGAAACAACAAACAATGCAGAAGAAACAGAAAGATGAAGAAGAAGAAGGAGATGTAGAATTACAAGAAGAACAAGAGGAGCTAGAAGAACAAGACGAACAAGAAGAAGAAACAGGGGAATAAGAGGATAAATCAGAAATAACAGACGAGTAAGCCGAAAAAGCAGAAATAACAAGAATTAGCCGAAAAAGCAGAAATAACAGAATAAGCTGAATATGAAGCAGAGGAAGCAGGAGAAGTAATTGAAAAAGCAAAAAAATGCAGAGGAAACCGAAGAAGATGAAGACGAAGGAGATATAGAAGTGAAAGAAGAACAAGAGAAACTGTAAGAACAAGAGGAAGAAACAGAAGAATCAGAGGAATAAGCAAAAATAGCAGAAGAATGAGCCGAAAAAGCAGCAATAACAGAAGAAAAAGCAGAAATAACAGAAGAATAAGCTGAAGAAGAAGCAGAAGAAGCAGTAATTGAAAAGCAGAAAATGCATTAGAAACAGAATAAGATGAAGAAGAAGAAGAAGGAGAAGGATATGTAGAACTACTAGAAGAAGTAGAAGAACAAGAAGAACAAGAAGAAGAAACATGGGAATAAGAGGAAAAAGCAGAAATAACAAAAGAATAAGCGAAAAGCAGAAATAACAGGAGAATAAGCCGAAATAGCAGAAATAAGAGAAGAATAAGGTGAAGAAAAAGCTGAAGCAGAAGAAGAAGTAATTGAAAAAGCAGAAAATGCATTAGAAACAGAAGAAGTTGAAAAAGAAGAAAAAAGGAGATGTAGAAATACGAGAGGAACAAGAACTAGGAGACCAAGAAGAACAAGCAGAAGAAACAGAAGAATAAGAGTAAAAAGCAGAAATAACCAAAGAAATAGCCGAAAAAGCAGAAATAACAGAAAATTAAGCTGCGGAGAAACAGAAGAATCAGAATAAGAGCAAGAAATTGAAAAAAGAAACAATGCAGAAGAAACAGAAAGATGAAGAAGAAGAAGGAGATGTAGAATTACAAGAAGAACAAGAGGAGCTAGAAGAACAAGACGAACAACAAGAAGAAACAGGGGAATAAGAGGATAAATCAGAAATAACAGATGAGTAAGCCGAAAAAGCAGAAATAACAAGAATAAGCCGAAAAAGCAGAAATAACAGAATAAGCTGAATATGAAGCAGAGGAAGCAGGAGAAGTAATTGAAAAAGCAAAAAAATGCAGAGGAAACCGAAGAAGATGAAGACGAAGGAGATATAGAAGTGAAAGAAGAACAAGAGAAACTGTAAGAACAAGAGGAAGAAACAGAAGAATCAGAGGAAAAAGCAAAAATAAAAGAAGAATAAGCCGAAAAAGCAGCAATAACAGAAGAAAAAGCCGAAAAAGCAGAAATAACAGAAGAATGAGCTGAAGAAGAAGCAACAATTGAAAAGAAGAAAATGCATTAGAAACAGAATAAGATGCAGAAGAAAAAGAAGAAGAAGGATATGTAGAACTACAAGAAGAAGTAGAAGAACAAGAAGAACAAGAAGAAGAAACATGGGAATAAGAGGAAAAAGCAGAAATAACCAAAGAATAAGCGAAAAGCAGAAATAACAGGAGAATAAGCCGAAATAGCAGAAATAAGAGAAGAATAAGGTGAAGAAAAAGCTGAAGCAGAAGAAGAAGTAATTGAAAAAGCAGAAAATGCATTAGAAACAGAAGAAGTTGAAAAAGAAGAAAAAAGGAGATGTAGAAATACGAGAGGAACAAGAACTAGGAGACCAAGAAGAACAAGCAGAAGAAACAGAAGAATAAGAGTAAAAAGCAGAAATAACCAAAGAAATAGCCGAAAAAGCAGAAATAACAGAAAATTAAGCTGCGGAGAAGCAGAAGAATCAGAATAAGAGCAAGAAATTGAAAAAAGAAACAATGCAGAAGAAACAGAAAGATGAAGAAGAAGAAGGAGATGTAGAATTACAAGAAGAACAAGAGGAGGTAGAAGAACAAGACGAACAAGAAGAAGAAACAGGGGAATAAGAGGATAAATCAGAAATAACAGATGAGTAAGCCGAAAAAGCAGAAATAACAGAATAAGCTGAATATGAAGCAGAGGAAGCAGAAGAAGTAATTGAAAAAGCAAAAAAATGCAGAGGAAACCGAAGAAGATGAAGACGAAGGAGATATAGAAGTGAAAGAAGAACAAGAGAAACTGTAAGAACAAGAGGAAGAAACAGAAGAATCAGAGGAAAAAGCAAAAATAACAGAAGAATAAGCCGAAAAAGCAGCAATAACAGAAGAAAAAGCCGAAAAAGCAGAAATAACAGAAGAATGAGCTGAAGAAGAAGCAACAATTGAAAAGCAGAAAATGCATTAGAAACAGAATAAGATGAAGAAGAAGAAGAAGAAGAAGGATATGTAGTACTACAAGAAGAAGTAGAAGAACAAGAAGAACAAGAAGAAGAAACATGGGAATAAGAGGAAAAAGCAGAAATAACAAAAGAATAAGCGAAAAGCAGAAATAACAGGAGAATAAGCCGAAATAGCAGAAATAAGAGAAGAATAAGGTGAAGAAAAAGCTGCAGCAGAAGAAGTAATTGAAAAAGCAGAAAATGCATTAGAAACAGAAGAAGTTGAAAAAGATGAAAAAAGGAGATGTAGAAATACGAGAGGAACAAGAACTAGCAGAACAAGAAGAACAAGCAGAAGAAACAGAAGAATAAGAGTAAAAAGCAGAAATAACCAAAGAAATAGCCGAAAAAGCAGAAATAACAGAAAATTAAGCTGCAGAGAAGCAGAAGAATCAGAATAACAGCAAGAAATTGAAACAACAAACAATGCAGAAGAAACAGAAAGATGAAGAAGAAGAAGGAGATGTAGAATTACAAGAAGAACAAGAGGAGCTAGAAGAACAAGACGAACAAGAAGAAGAAACAGGGGAATAAGAGGATAAATCAGAAATAACAGATGAGTAAGCCGAAAAAGCAGAAATAACAAGAATTAGCCGAAAAAGCAGAAATAACAGAATAAGCTGAATATGAAGCAGAGGAAGCAGGAGAAGTAATTGAAAAAGCAAAAAAATGCAGAGGAAACCGAAGAAGATGAAGACGAAGGAGATATAGAAGTGAAAGAAGAACAAGAGAAACTGTAAGAACAAGAGGAAGAAACAGAAGAATCAGAGGAAAAAGCAAAAATAACAGAAGAATGAGCCGAAAAAGCAGCAATAACAGAAGAAAAAGCAGAAATAACAGAAGAATAAGCTGAAGAAGAAGCAGAAGAAGCAGTAATTGAAAAGCAGAAAATGCATTAGAAACAGAATAAGATGAAGAAGAAGAAGAAGGAGAAGGATATGTAGAACTACTAGAAGAAGTAGAAGAACAAGAAGAACAAGAAGAAGAAACATGGGAATAAGAGGAAAAAGCAGAAATAACAAAAGAATAAGCGAAAAGCAGAAATAACAGGAGAATAAGCCGAAATAGCAGAAATAAGAGAAGAATAAGGTGAAGAAAAAGCTGAAGCAGAAGAAGAAGTAATTGAAAAAGCAGAAAATGCATTAGAAACAGAAGAAGTTGAAAAAGAAGAAAAAAGGAGATGTAGAAATACGAGAGGAACAAGAACTAGGAGACCAAGAAGAACAAGCAGAAGAAACAGAAGAATAAGAGTAAAAAGCAGAAATATCCAAAGAAATAGCCGAAAAAGCAGAAATAACAGAAAATTAAGCTGCGGAGAAGCAGAAGAATCAGAATAAGAGCAAGAAATTGAAACAACAAACAATGCAGAAGAAACAGAAAGATGAAGAACAAGAAGGAGATGTAGAATTACAAGAAGAATAAGAGGAGCTAGAAGAACAAGACGAACAAGAAGAAGAAACAGGGGAATAAGAGGATAAATCAGAAATAACAGATGAGTAAGCCGAAAAAGCAGAAATAACAAGAATTAGCCGAAAAAGCAGAAATAACAGAATAAGCTGAATATGAAGCAGAGGAAGCAGGAGAAGTAATTGAAAAAGCAAAAAAATGCAGAGGAAACCGAAGAAGATGAAGACGAAGGAGATATAGAAGTGAAAGAAGAACAAGAGAAACTGTAAGAACAAGAGGAAGAAACAGAAGAATCAGAGGAAAAAGCAAAAATAACAGAAGAATAAGCCGAAAAAGCAGCAATAACAGAAGAAAAAGCCGAAAAAGCAGAAATAACAGAAGAATGAGCTGAAGAAGAAGCAACAATTGAAAAGCAGAAAATGCATTAGAAACAGAATAAGATGAAGAAGAAGAAGAAGAAGAAGGATATGTAGAACTACAAGAAGAAGTAGAAGAACAAGAAGAACAAGAAGAAGAAACATGGGAATAAGAGGAAAAAGCAGAAATAACAAAAGAATAAGCGAAAAGCAGAAATAACAGGAGAATAAGCCGAAATAGCAGAAATAAGAGAAGAATAAGGTGAAGAAAAAGCTGCAGCAGAAGAAGTAATTGAAAAAGCAGAAAATGCATTAGAAACAGAAGAAGTTGAAAAAGAAGAAAAAAGGAGATGTAGAAATACGAGAGGAACAAGAACTAGCAGAACAAGAAGAACAAGCAGAAGAAACAGAAGAATAAGAGTAAAAAGCAGAAATAACCAAAGAAATAGCCGAAAAAGCAGAAATAACAGAAAATTAAGCTGCAGAGAAGCAGAAGAATCAGAATAAGAGCAAGAAATTGAAACAACAAACAATGCAGAAGAAACAGAAAGATGAAGAAGAAGAAGGAGATGTAGAATTACAAGAAGAACAAGAGGAGCTAGAAGAACAAGACGAACAAGAAGAAGAAACAGGGGAATAAGAGGATAAATCAGAAATAACAGACGAGTAAGCCGAAAAAGCAGAAATAACAAGAATAAGCCGAAAAAGCAGAAATTACAGAATAAGCTGAATATGAAGCAGAGGAAGCAGAAGAAGTAATTGAAAAAGCAAAAAAATGCAGAGGAAACCGAAGAAGATGAAGACGAAGGAGATATAGAAGTGAAAGAAGAACAAGAGAAACTGTAAGAACAAGAGGAAGAAACAGAAGAATCAGAGGAAAAAGCAAAAATAACAGAAGAATGAGCCGAAAAAGCAGCAATAACAGAAGAAAAAGCAGAAATAACAGAAGAATAAGCTGAAGAAGAAGCAGAAGAAGCAGTAATTGAAAAGCAGAAAATGCATTAGAAACAGAATAAGATGAAGAAGAAGAAGAAGGAGAAGGATATGTAGAACTACTAGAAGAAGTAGAAGAACAAGAAGAACAAGAAGAAGAAACATGGGAATAAGAGGAAAAAGCAGAAATAACAAAAGAATAAGCGAAAAGCAGAAATAACAGGAGAATAAGCCGAAATAGCAGAAATAAGAGAAGAATAAGGTGAAGAAAAAGCTGAAGCAGAAGAAGAAGTAATTGAAAAAGCAGAAAATGCATTAGAAACAGAAGAAGTTGAAAAAGAAGAAAAAAGGAGATGTAGAAATACGAGAGGAACAAGAACTAGGAGACCAAGAAGAACAAGCAGAAGAAACAGAAGAATAAGAGTAAAAAGCAGAAATAACCAAAGAAATAGCCGAAAAAGCAGAAATAACAGAAAATTAAGCTGCGGAGAAACAGAAGAATCAGAATAAGAGCAAGAAATTGAAAAAAGAAACAATGCAGAAGAAACAGAAAGATGAAGAAGAAGAAGGAGATGTAGAATTACAAGAAGAACAAGAGGAGCTAGAAGAACAAGACGAACAACAAGAAGAAACAGGGGAATAAGAGGATAAATCAGAAATAACAGATGAGTAAGCCGAAAAAGCAGAAATAACAAGAATAAGCCGAAAAAGCAGAAATAACAGAATAAGCTGAATATGAAGCAGAGGAAGCAGAAGAAGTAATTGAAAAAGCAAAAAAATGCAGAGGAAACCGAAGAAGATGAAGACGAAGGAGATATAGAAGTGAAAGAAGAACAAGAGAAACTGTAAGAACAAGAGGAAGAAACAGAAGAATCAGAGGAAAAAGCAAAAATAAAAGAAGAATAAGCCGAAAAAGCAGCAATAACAGAAGAAAAAGCCGAAAAAGCAGAAATAACAGAAGAATGAGCTGAAGAAGAAGCAACAATTGAAAAGAAGAAAATGCATTAGAAACAGAATAAGATGCAGAAGAAAAAGAAGAAGAAGGATATGTAGAACTACAAGAAGAAGTAGAAGAACAAGAAGAACAAGAAGAAGAAACATGGGAATAAGAGGAAAAAGCAGAAATAACAAAAGAATAAGCGAAAAGCAGAAATAACAGGAGAATAAGCCGAAATAGCAGAAATAAGAGAAGAATAAGGTGAAGAAAAAGCTGAAGCAGAAGAAGAAGTAATTGAAAAAGCAGAAAATGCATTAGAAACAGAAGAAGTTGAAAAAGAAGAAAAAAGGAGATGTAGAAATACGAGAGGAACAAGAACTAGGAGAACAAGAAGAACAAGCAGAAGAAACAGAAGAATAAGAGTAAAAAGCAGAAATAACCAAAGAAATAGCCGAAAAAGCAGAAATAACAGAAAATTAAGCTGCGGAGAAGCAGAAGAATCAGAATAAGAGCAAGAAATTGAAAAAAGAAACAATGCAGAAGAAACAGAAAGATGAAGAAGAAGAAGGAGATGTAGAATTACAAGAAGAACAAGAGGAGCTAGAAGAACAAGACGAACAAGAAGAAGAAACAGGGGAATAAGAGGATAAATCAGAAATAACAGATGAGTAAGCCGAAAAAGCAGAAATAACAGAATAAGCTGAATATGAAGCAGAGGAAGCAGAAGAATTAATTGAAAAAGCAAAAAAATGCAGAGGAAACCGAAGAAGATGAAGACGAAGGAGATATAGAAGTGAAAGAAGAACAAGAGAAACTGTAAGAACAAGAGAAGAAACAGAAGAATCAGAGGAAAAAGCAAAAATAACAGAAGAATAAGCCGAAAAAGCAGCAATAACAGAAGAAAAAGCCGAAAAAGCAGAAATAACAGAAGAATGAGCTGAAGAAGAAGCAACAATTGAAAAGAAGAAAATGCATTAGAAACAGAATAAGATGAAGAAGAAGAAGAAGAAGAAGGATATGTAGAACTAGAAGAAGAAGTAGAAGAACAAGAAGAACAAGAAGAAGAAACATGTGAATAAGAGGAAAAAGCAGAAATAACAAAAGAATAAGCGAAAAGCAGAAATAACAGGAGAATAAGCCGAAATAGCAGAAATAAGAGAAGAATAAGGTGAAGAAAAAGCTGAAGCAGAAGAAGTAAGTGAAAAAGCAGAAAATGCATTAGAAACAGAAGAAGTTGAAAAAGAAGAAAAAAGGAGATGTAGAAATACGAGAGGAACAAGAACTAGGAGAACAAGAAGAACAAGCAGAAGAAACAGAAGAATAAGAGTAAAAAGCAGAAATAACCAAAGAAATAGCCGAAAAAGCAGAAATAACAGAAAATTAAGCTGCGGAGAAGCAGAAGAAACAGAATAAGAGCAAGAAATTGAAACAACAAACAATGCAGAAGAAACAGAAAGATGAAGAAGAAGAAGGAGATGTAGAATTACAAGAAGAACAAGAGGAGCTAGAAGAACAAGACGAACAAGAAGAAGAAACAGGGGAATAAGAGGATAAATCAGAAATAACAGATGAGTAAGCCGAAAAAGCAGAAATAACAAGAATAAGCCGAAAAAGCAGAAATTACAGAATAAGCTGAATATGAAGCAGAGGAAGCAGAAGAAGTAATTGAAAAAGCAAAAAACTGCAGAGGAAACCGAAGAAGATAAAGACGAAGGAGATATAGAAGTGAAAGAAGAACAAGAGAAACTGTAAGAACAAGCGGAAGAAACAGAAGAATCAGAGGAAAAAGCAAAAATAACAGAAGAATAAGCCGAAAAAGCAGCAATAACAGAAGAAAAAGCCGAAAAAGCAGAAATAACAGAAGAAGGAGCTGAAGAAGAAGCAACAATTGAAAAGCAGAAAATGCATTAGAAACAGAATAAGATGAAGAAGAAGAAGAAGAAGAAGGATATGAAGAACTACAAGAAGAAGTAGAAGAACAAGAAGAACAAGAAGAAGAAACATGGGAATAAGAGGAAAAAGCAGAAATAACAAAAGAATAAGCGAAAAGCAGAAATAACAGGAGAATAAGCCGAAATAGGAGAAATAAGAGAAGAATAACGTGAAGAAAAAGCTTAAGCAGAAGAAGAAGTAATTGAAAAAGCAGAAAATGCATTAGAAACAGAAGAAGTTGAAAAAGAAGAAAAAAGGAGATGTAGAAATACGAGAGGAACAAGAACTAGGAGAACAAGAAGAACAAGCAGAAGAAACAGATGAATAAGAGTAAAAAGCAGAAATAACCAAAGAAATAGCCGAAAATGCAGAAATAACAGAAAATTAAGCTGCGGAGAAGCAGAAGAATCAGAATAAGAGCAAGAAATTGAAACAACAAACAATGCAGAAGAAACAGAAAGATGAAGAAGAAGAAGGAGATGTAGAATTACAAGAAGAACAAGAGGAGCTAGAAGAACAAGACGAACAAGAAGAAGAAACAGGGGAATAAGAGGATAAATTAGAAATAACAGATGAGTAAGCCGAAAAAGCAGAAAAACAAGAATAAGCCGAAAAAGCAGAAATAACAGAATAAGCTGAATATGATGCAGAGGAAGCAGAAGAAGTAATAGAAAAAGCAAAAATATGCAGAGGAAACCGAAGAAGATGAAGACGAAGGAGATATAGAAGTGAAAGAAGAACAAGAGAAACTGTAAGAACAAGAGGAAGAAACAGAAGAATCAGAGGAAAAAGCAAAAATAACAGAAGAATGAGCCGAAAAAGCAGCAATAACAGAAGAAAAAGCAGAAATAACAGAAGAATAAGCTGAAGAAGAAGCAGAAGAAGCAGTAATTGAAAAGCAGAAAATGCATTAGAAACAGAATAAGATGAAGAAGAAGAAGAAGGAGAAGGATATGTAGAACTACTAGAAAAAGTAGAAGAACAAGAAGAACAAGAAGAAGAAACATGGGAATAAGAGGAAAAAGCAGAAATAACAAAAGAATAAGCGAAAAGCAGAAATAACAGGAGAATAAGCCGAAATATCAGAAATAAGAGAAGAATAAGGTGAAGAAAAAGCTGAAGCAGAAGAAGTAATTGAAAAAGCAGAAAATGCATTAGAAACAGAAGAAGTTGAAAAAGAAGAAAAAAGGAGATGTAGAAATACGAGAGGAACAAGAACTAGGAGACCAAGAAGAACAAGCAGAAAAAACAGAAGAATAAGAGTAAAAAGCAGAAATAACCAAAGAAATAGCCGAAAAAGCAGAAATAACAGAAAATTAAGCTGCGGAGAAGCAGAAGAATAAGAATAAGAGCAAGAAATTGAAAAAAGAAACAATGCAGAAGAAACAGAAAGATGAAGAAGAAGAAGGAGATGTAGAATTACAAGAAGAACAAGAGGAGCTAGAAGAACAAGATGAACAAGAAGAAGAAACAGGGGAATAAGATGATAAATCAGAAATAACAGATGAGTAAGCCGAAAAAGCAGAAATAACAGAATAAGCTGAATATGAAGCAGAGGAAGCAGAAGAATTAATTGAAAAAGCAAAAAAATGCAGAGGAAACCGAAGAACATGAAGACGAAGGAGATATAGAAGTGAAAGAAGAACAAGAGAAACTGTAAGAACAAGAGGAAGAAACAGAAGAATCAGAGGAAAAAGCAAAAATAACCGAAGAATGAGCCGAAAAAGCAGCAATAACAGAAGAAAAAGCAGAAATAACAGAAGAATAAGTTGAAGAAGAAGCAGAAGAAGCAGTAATTGAAAAGCAGAAAATGCATTAGAAACAGAATAAGATGAAGAAGAAGAAGAATGAGAAGGATATGTAGAACTACAAGAAGAAGTAGAAGAACAAGAAGAACAAGAAGAAGAAACATGGGAATAAGAGGAAAAAGCAGAAATAACAAAAGAATAAGCGAAAAGCAGAAATAACAGGAGAATAAGCCGAAATAGCAGAAATAAGAGAAGAATAAGGTGAAGAAAAAGCTGAAGCAGAAGAAGAAGTAATTGAAAAAGCAGAAAATGCATTAGAAACAGAAGAAGTTGAAAAAGAAGAAAAAAGGAGATGTAGAAATACGAGAGGAACAAGAACTAGGAGAACAAGAAGAACAAGCAGAAGAAACAGAAGAATAAGAGTAAAAAGCAGAAATAACCAAAGAAATAGCCGAAAAAGCAGAAATAACAGAAAATTAAGCTGCGGAGAAGCAGAAGAATCAGAATAAGAGCAAGAAATTGAAACAACAAACAATGCAGAAGAAACAGAAAGATGAAGAAGAAGAAGGAGATGTAGAATTACAAGAAGAACAAGAGGAGCTAGAAGAACAAGACGAACAAGAAGAAGAAACAGGGGAATAAGAGGATAAATCAGAAATAACAGATGAGTAAGCCGAAAAAGCAGAAATAACAGAATAAGCTGAATATGAAGCAGAGGAAGCAGAAGAATTAATTGAAAAAGCAAAAAAATGCAGAGGAAACCGAAGAAGATGAAGACGAAGGAGATATAGAAGTGAAAGAAGAACAAGAGAAACTGTAAGAACAAGAGGAAGAAACAGAAGAATCAGAGGAAAAAGCAAAAATAACAGAAGAATAAGCCGAAAAAGCAGCAATAACAGAAGAAAAAGCCGAAAAAGCAGAAATAACAGAAGAATGAGCTGAAGAAGAAGCAACAATTGAAAAGCAGAAAATGCATTAGAAACAGAATAAGATGAAGAAGAAGAAGAAGAAGAAGGATATGTAGAACTACAAGAAGAAGTAGAAGAACAAGAAGAACAAGAAGAAGAAACATGGGAATAAGAGGAAAAAGCAGAAATAACAAAAGAATAAGCGAAAAGCAGAAATAACAGGAGAATAAGCCGAAATAGCAGAAATAAGAGAAGAATAAGGTGAAGAAAAAGCTGAAGCAGAAGAAGAAGTAATTGAAAAAGCAGAAAATGCATTAGAAACAGAAGAAGTTGAAAAAGAAGAAAAAAGGAGATGTAGAAATACGAGAGGAACAAGAACTAGGAGAACAAGAAGAACAAGCAGAAGAAACAGAAGAATAAGAGTAAAAAGCAGAAATAACCAAAGAAATAGCCGAAAAAGCAGAAATAACAGAAAATTAAGCTGCGGAGAAGCAGAAGAATCAGAATAAGAGCAAGAAATTGAAAAAAGAAACAATGCAGAAGAAACAGAAAGATGAAGAAGAAGAAGGAGATGTAGAATTACAAGAAGAACAAGAGGAGCTAGAAGAACAAGACGAACAAGAAGAAGAAACAGGGGAATAAGAGGATAAATCAGAAATAACAGATGAGTAAGCCGAAAAAGCAGAAATAACAGAATAAGCTGAATATGAAGCAGAGGAAGCAGAAGAATTAATTGAAAAAGCAAAAAAATGCAGAGGAAACCGAAGAAGATGAAGACGAAGGAGATATAGAAGTGAAAGAAGAACAAGAGAAACTGTAAGAACAAGAGAAGAAACAGAAGAATCAGAGGAAAAAGCAAAAATAACAGAAGAATAAGCCGAAAAAGCAGCAATAACAGAAGAAAAAGCCGAAAAAGCAGAAATAACAGAAGAATGAGCTGAAGAAGAAGCAACAATTGAAAAGCAGAAAATGCATTAGAAACAGAATAAGATGAAGAAGAAGAAGAAGAAGAAGGATATGTAGAACTACAAGAAGAAGTAGAAGAACAAGAAGAACAAGAAGAAGAAACATGGGAATAAGAGGAAAAAGCAGAAATAACAAAAGAATAAGCGAAAAGCAGAAATAACAGGAGAATAAGCCGAAATAGCAGAAATAAGAGAAGAATAAGGTGAAGAAAAAGCTGAAGCAGAAGAAGAAGTAATTGAAAAAGCAGAAAATGCATTAGAAACAGAAGAAGTTGAAAAAGAAGAAAAAAGGAGATGTAGAAATACGAGAGGAACAAGAACTAGGAGACCAAGAAGAACAAGCAGAAGAAACAGAAGAATAAGAGTAAAAAGCAGAAATAACCAAAGAAATAGCCGAAAAAGCAGAAATAACAGAAAATTAAGCTGCGGAGAAGCAGAAGAATCAGAATAAGAGCAAGAAATTGAAAAAAGAAACAATGCAGAAGAAACAGAAAGATGAAGAAGAAGAAGGAGATGTAGAATTACAAGAAGAACAAGAGGAGGTAGAAGAACAAGACGAACAAGAAGAAGAAACAGGGGAATAAGAGGATAAATCAGAAATAACAGATGAGTAAGCTGAAAAAGCAGAAATAACAGAATAAGCTGAATATGAAGCAGAGGAAGCAGAAGAAGTAATTGAAAAAGCAAAAAAATGCAGAGGAAACCGAAGAAGATGAAGACGAAGGAGATATAGAAGTGAAAGAAGAACAAGAGAAACTGTAAGAACAAGAGGAAGAAACAGAAGAATCAGAGGAAAAAGCAAAAATAACAGAAGAATAAGCCGAAAAAGCAGCAATAACAGAAGAAAAAGCCGAAAAAGCAGAAATAACAGAAGAATGAGCTGAAGAAGAAGCAACAATTGAAAAGCAGAAAATGCATTAGAAACAGAATAAGATGAAGAAGAAGAAGAAGAAGAAGGATATGTAGAACTACAAGAAGAAGTAGAAGAACAAGAAGAACAAGAAGAAGAAACATGGGAATAAGAGGAAAAAGCAGAAATAACAAAAGAATAAGCGAAAAGCAGAAATAACAGGAGAATAAGCCGAAATAGCAGAAATAAGAGAAGAATAAGGTGAAGAAAAAGCTGCAGCAGAAGAAGAAGTAATTGAAAAAGCAGAAAATGCATTAGAAACAGAAGAAGTTGAAAAAGATGAAAAAAGGAGATGTAGAAATACGAGAGGAACAAGAACTAGCAGAACAAGAAGAACAAGCAGAAGAAACAGAAGAATAAGAGTAAAAAGCAGAAATAACCAAAGAAATAGCCGAAAAAGCAGAAATAACAGAAAATTAAGCTGCAGAGAAGCAGAAGAATCAGAATAACAGCAAGAAATTGAAACAACAAACAATGCAGAAGAAACAGAAAGATGAAGAAGAAGAAGGAGATGTAGAATTACAAGAAGAACAAGAGGAGCTAGAAGAACAAGACGAACAAGAAGAAGAAACAGGGGAATAAGAGGATAAATCAGAAATAACAGATGAGTAAGCCGAAAAAGCAGAAATAACAAGAATTAGCCGAAAAAGCAGAAATAACAGAATAAGCTGAATATGAAGCAGAGGAAGCAGGAGAAGTAATTGAAAAAGCAAAAAAATGCAGAGGAAACCGAAGAAGATGAAGACGAAGGAGATATAGAAGTGAAAGAAGAACAAGAGAAACTGTAAGAACAAGAGGAAGAAACAGAAGAATCAGAGGAAAAAGCAAAAATAGCAGAAGAATGAGCCGAAAAAGCAGCAATAACAGAAGAAAAAGCAGAAATAACAGAAGAATAAGCTGAAGAAGAAGCAGAAGAAGCAGTAATTGAAAAGCAGAAAATGCATTAGAAACAGAATAAGATGAAGAAGAAGAAGAAGGAGAAGGATATGTAGAACTACTAGAAGAAGTAGAAGAACAAGAAGAACAAGAAGAAGAAACATGGGAATAAGAGGAAAAAGCAGAAATAACAAAAGAATAAGCGAAAAGCAGAAATAACAGGAGAATAAGCCAAAATAGCAGAAATAAGAGAAGAATAAGGTGAAGAAAAAGCTGAAGCAGAAGAAGAAGTAATTGAAAAAGCAGAAAATGCATTAGAAACAGAAGAAGTTGAAAAAGAAGAAAAAAGGAGATGTAGAAATACGAGAGGAACAAGAACTAGGAGAACAAGAAGAACAAGCAGAAGAAACAGAAGAATAAGAGTAAAAAGCAGAAATAACCAAAGAAATAGCCGAAAAAGCAGAAATAACAGAAAATTAAGCTGCAGAGAAGCAGAAGAATCAGAATAACAGCAAGAAATTGAAACAACAAACAATGCAGAAGAAACAGAAAGATGAAGAAGAAGAAGGAGATGTAGAATTACAAGAAGAACAAGAGGAGCTAGAAGAACAAGACGAACAACAAGAAGAAACAGGGGAATAAGAGGATAAATCAGAAATAACAGATGAGTAAGCCGAAAAAGCAGAAATAACAAGAATTAGCCGAAAAAGCAGAAATAACAGAATAAGCTGAATATGAAGCAGAGGAAGCAGGAGAAGTAATTGAAAAAGCAAAAAAATGCAGAGGAAACCGAAGAAGATGGGGACGAAGGAGATATAGAAGTGAAAGAAGAACAAGAGAAACTGTAAGAACAAGAGGAAGAAACAGAAGAATCAGAGGAAAAAGCAAAAATAACAGAAGAATGAGCCGAAAAAGCAGCAATAACAGAAGAAAAAGCAGAAATAACAGAAGAATAAGCTGAAGAAGAAGCAGAAGAAGCAGTAATTGAAAAGCAGAAAATGCATTAGAAACAGAATAAGATGAAGAAGAAGAAGAAGGAGAAGGATATGTAGAACTACTAGAAGAAGTAGAAGAACAAGAAGAACAAGAAGAAGAAACATGGGAATAAGAGGAAAAAGCAGAAATAACCAAAGAATAAGCGAAAAGCAGAAATAACAGGAGAATAAGCCGAAATAGCAGAAATAAGAGAAGAATAAGGTGAAGAAAAAGCTGAAGCAGAAGAAGAAGTAATTGAAAAAGCAGAAAATGCATTAGAAACAGAAGAAGTTGAAAAAGAAGAAAAAAGGAGATGTAGAAATACGAGAGGAACAAGAACTAGGAGACCAAGAAGAACAAGCAGAAGAAACAGAAGAATAAGAGTAAAAAGCAGAAATAACCAAAGAAATAGCCGAAAAAGCAGAAATAACAGAAAATTAAGCTGCGGAGAAGCAGAAGAATCAGAATAAGAGCAAGAAATTGAAAAAAGAAACAATGCAGAAGAAACAGAAAGATGAAGAAGAAGAAGGAGATGTAGAATTACAAGAAGAACAAGAGGAGCTAGAAGAACAAGACGAACAAGAAGAAGAAACAGGGGAATAAGAGGATAAATCAGAAATAACAGATGAGTAAGCCGAAAAAGCAGAAATAACAGAATAAGCTGAATATGAAGCAGAGGAAGCAGAAGAAGTAATTGAAAAAGCAAAAAAATGCAGGGGAAACCGAAGAAGATGAAGACGAAGGAGATATAGAAGTGAAAGAAGAACAAGAGAAACTGTAAGAACAAGAGGAAGAAACAGAAGAATCAGAGGAAAAAGCAAAAATAACAGAAGAATAAGCCGAAAAAGCAGCAATAACAGAAGAAAAAGCCGAAAAAGCAGAAATAACAGAAGAATGAGCTGAAGAAGAAGCAACAATTGAAAAGCAGAAAATGCATTAGAAACAGAATAAGATGAAGAAGAAGAAGAAGAAGAAGGATATGTAGAACTACAAGAAGAAGTAGAAGAACAAGAAGAACAAGAAGAAGAAACATGGGAATAAGAGGAAAAAGCAGAAATAACAAAAGAATAAGCGAAAAGCAGAAATAACAGGAGAATAAGCCGAAATAGGAGAAATAAGAGGAGAATAAGGTGTAGAAAAAGCTGAAGCAGAAGAAGAAGTAATTGAAAAAGCAGAAAATGCATTAGAAACAGAAGAAGTTGAAAAAGAAGAAAAAAGGAGATGTAGAAATACGAGAGGAACAAGAACTAGGAGACCAAGAAGAACAAGCAGAAGAAACAGAAGAATAAGAGTAAAAAGCAGAAATAACCAAAGAAATAGCCGAAAAAGCAGAAATAACAGAAAATTAAGCTGCGGAGAAGCAGAAGAATCAGAATAAGAGCAAGAAATTGAAAAAAGAAACAATGCAGAAGAAACAGAAAGATGAAGAAGAAGAAGGAGATGTAGAATTACAAGAAGAACAAGAGGAGCTAGAAGAACAAGACGAACAAGAAGAAGAAACAGGGGAATAAGAGGATAAATCAGAAATAACAGACGAGTAAGCCGAAAAAGCAGAAATATCAAGAATAAGCCGAAAAAGCAGAAATTACAGAATAAGCTGAATATGAAGCAGAGGAAGCAGAAGAAGTAATTGAAAAAGCAAAAAAATGCAGAGGAAACCGAAGAAGATGAAGACGAAGGAGATATAGAAGTGAAAGAAGAACAAGAGAAACTGTAAGAACAAGAGGAAGAAACAGAAGAATCAGAGGAAAAAGCAAAAATAACAGAAGAATGAGCCGAAAAAGCAGCAATAACAGAAGAAAAAGCAGAAATAACAGAAGAATAAGCTGAAGAAGAAGCAGAAGAAGCAGTAATTGAAAAGCAGAAAATGCATTAGAAACAGAATAAGATGAAGAAGAAGAAGAAGGAGAAGGATATGTAGAACTACTAGAAGAAGTAGAAGAACAAGAAGAACAAGAAGAAGAAACATGGGAATAAGAGGAAAAAGCAGAAATAACAAAAGAATAAGCGAAAAGCAGAAATAACAGGAGAATAAGCCGAAATAGCAGAAATAAGAGAAGAATAAGGTGAAGAAAAAGCTGAAGCAGAAGAAGAAGTAATTGAAAAAGCAGAAAATGCATTAGAAACAGAAGAAGTTGAAAAAGAAGAAAAAAGGAGATGTAGAAATACGAGAGGAACAAGAACTAGGAGACCAAGAAGAACAAGCAGAAGAAACAGAAGAATAAGAGTAAAAAGCAGAAATAACCAAAGAAATAGCCGAAAAAGCAGAAATAACAGAAAATTAAGCTGCGGAGAAACAGAAGAATCAGAATAAGAGCAAGAAATTGAAAAAAGAAACAATGCAGAAGAAACAGAAAGATGAAGAAGAAGAAGGAGATGTAGAATTACAAGAAGAACAAGAGGAGCTAGAAGAACAAGACGAACAACAAGAAGAAACAGGGGAATAAGAGGATAAATCAGAAATAACAGATGAGTAAGCCGAAAAAGCAGAAATAACAAGAATAAGCCGAAAAAGCAGAAATAACAGAATAAGCTGAATATGAAGCAGAGGAAGCAGAAGAAGTAATTGAAAAAGCAAAAAAATGCAGAGGAAACCGAAGAAGATGAAGACGAAGGAGATATAGAAGTGAAAGAAGAACAAGAGAAACTGTAAGAACAAGAGGAAGAAACAGAAGAATCAGAGGAAAAAGCAAAAATAAAAGAAGAATAAGCCGAAAAAGCAGCAATAACAGAAGAAAAAGCCGAAAAAGCAGAAATAACAGAAGAATGAGCTGAAGAAGAAGCAACAATTGAAAAGAAGAAAATGCATTAGAAACAGAATAAGATGCAGAAGAAAAAGAAGAAGAAGGATATGTAGAACTACAAGAAGAAGTAGAAGAACAAGAAGAACAAGAAGAAGAAACATGGGAATAAGAGGAAAAAGCAGAAATAACAAAAGAATAAGCGAAAAGCAGAAATAACAGGAGAATAAGCCGAAATAGCAGAAATAAGAGAAGAATAAGGTGAAGAAAAAGCTGAAGCAGAAGAAGAAGTAATTGAAAAAGCAGAAAATGCATTAGAAACAGAAGAAGTTGAAAAAGAAGAAAAAAGGAGATGTAGAAATACGAGAGGAACAAGAACTAGGAGAACAAGAAGAACAAGCAGAAGAAACAGAAGAATAAGAGTAAAAAGCAGAAATAACCAAAGAAATAGCCGAAAAAGCAGAAATAACAGAAAATTAAGCTGCGGAGAAGCAGAAGAATCAGAATAAGAGCAAGAAATTGAAAAAAGAAACAATGCAGAAGAAACAGAAAGATGAAGAAGAAGAAGGAGATGTAGAATTACAAGAAGAACAAGAGGAGCTAGAAGAACAAGACGAACAAGAAGAAGAAACAGGGGAATAAGAGGATAAATCAGAAATAACAGATGAGTAAGCCGAAAAAGCAGAAATAACAGAATAAGCTGAATATGAAGCAGAGGAAGCAGAAGAATTAATTGAAAAAGCAAAAAAATGCAGAGGAAACCGAAGAAGATGAAGACGAAGGAGATATAGAAGTGAAAGAAGAACAAGAGAAACTGTAAGAACAAGAGAAGAAACAGAAGAATCAGAGGAAAAAGCAAAAATAACAGAAGAATAAGCCGAAAAAGCAGCAATAACAGAAGAAAAAGCCGAAAAAGCAGAAATAACAGAAGAATGAGCTGAAGAAGAAGCAACAATTGAAAAGCAGAAAATGCATTAGAAACAGAATAAGATGAAGAAGAAGAAGAAGAAGAAGGATATGTAGAACTAGAAGAAGAAGTAGAAGAACAAGAAGAACAAGAAGAAGAAACATGTGAATAAGAGGAAAAAGCAGAAATAACAAAAGAATAAGCGAAAAGCAGAAATAACAGGAGAATAAGCCGAAATAGCAGAAATAAGAGAAGAATAAGGTGAAGAAAAAGCTGAAGCAGAAGAAGTAAGTGAAAAAGCAGAAAATGCATTAGAAACAGAAGAAGTTGAAAAAGAAGAAAAAAGGAGATGTAGAAATACGAGAGGAACAAGAACTAGGAGAACAAGAAGAACAAGCAGAAGAAACAGAAGAATAAGAGTAAAAAGCAGAAATAACCAAAGAAATAGCCGAAAAAGCAGAAATAACAGAAAATTAAGCTGCGGAGAAGCAGAAGAAACAGAATAAGAGCAAGAAATTGAAACAACAAACAATGCAGAAGAAACAGAAAGATGAAGAAGAAGAAGGAGATGTAGAATTACAAGAAGAACAAGAGGAGCTAGAAGAACAAGACGAACAAGAAGAAGAAACAGGGGAATAAGAGGATAAATCAGAAATAACAGATGAGTAAGCCGAAAAAGCAGAAATAACAAGAATAAGCCGAAAAAGCAGAAATTACAGAATAAGCTGAATATGAAGCAGAGGAAGCAGAAGAAGTAATTGAAAAAGCAAAAAACTGCAGAGGAAACCGAAGAAGATAAAGACGAAGGAGATATAGAAGTGAAAGAAGAACAAGAGAAACTGTAAGAACAAGCGGAAGAAACAGAAGAATCAGAGGAAAAAGCAAAAATAACAGAAGAATAAGCCGAAAAAGCAGCAATAACAGAAGAAAAAGCCGAAAAAGCAGAAATAACAGAAGAAGGAGCTGAAGAAGAAGCAACAATTGAAAAGCAGAAAATGCATTAGAAACAGAATAAGATGAAGAAGAAGAAGAAGAAGAAGGATATGAAGAACTACAAGAAGAAGTAGAAGAACAAGAAGAACAAGAAGAAGAAACATGGGAATAAGAGGAAAAAGCAGAAATAACAAAAGAATAAGCGAAAAGCAGAAATAACAGGAGAATAAGCCGAAATAGGAGAAATAAGAGAAGAATAACGTGAAGAAAAAGCTTAAGCAGAAGAAGAAGTAATTGAAAAAGCAGAAAATGCATTAGAAACAGAAGAAGTTGAAAAAGAAGAAAAAAGGAGATGTAGAAATACGAGAGGAACAAGAACTAGGAGAACAAGAAGAACAAGCAGAAGAAACAGAAGAATAAGAGTAAAAAGCAGAAATAACCAAAGAAATAGCCGAAAATGCAGAAATAACAGAAAATTAAGCTGCGGAGAAGCAGAAGAATCAGAATAAGAGCAAGAAATTGAAACAACAAACAATGCAGAAGAAACAGAAAGATGAAGAAGAAGAAGGAGATGTAGAATTACAAGAAGAACAAGAGGAGCTAGAAGAACAAGACGAACAAGAAGAAGAAACAGGGGAATAAGAGGATAAATTAGAAATAACAGATGAGTAAGCCGAAAAAGCAGAAAAACAAGAATAAGCCGAAAAAGCAGAAATAACAGAATAAGCTGAATATGATGCAGAGGAAGCAGAAGAAGTAATAGAAAAAGCAAAAATATGCAGAGGAAACCGAAGAAGATGAAGACGAAGGAGATATAGAAGTGAAAGAAGAACAAGAGAAACTGTAAGAACAAGAGGAAGAAACAGAAGAATCAGAGGAAAAAGCAAAAATAACAGAAGAATGAGCCGAAAAAGCAGCAATAACAGAAGAAAAAGCAGAAATAACAGAAGAATAAGCTGAAGAAGAAGCAGAAGAAGCAGTAATTGAAAAGCAGAAAATGCATTAGAAACAGAATAAGATGAAGAAGAAGAAGAAGGAGAAGGATATGTAGAACTACTAGAAAAAGTAGAAGAACAAGAAGAACAAGAAGAAGAAACATGGGAATAAGAGGAAAAAGCAGAAATAACAAAAGAATAAGCGAAAAGCAGAAATAACAGGAGAATAAGCCGAAATAGCAGAAATAAGAGAAGAATAAGGTGAAGAAAAAGCTGAAGCAGAAGAAGTAATTGAAAAAGCAGAAAATGCATTAGAAACAGAAGAAGTTGAAAAAGAAGAAAAAAGGAGATGTAGAAATACGAGAGGAACAAGAACTAGGAGACCAAGAAGAACAAGCAGAAAAAACAGAAGAATAAGAGTAAAAAGCAGAAATAACCAAAGAAATAGCCGAAAAAGCAGAAATAACAGAAAATTAAGCTGCGGAGAAGCAGAAGAATAAGAATAAGAGCAAGAAATTGAAAAAAGAAACAATGCAGAAGAAACAGAAAGATGAAGAAGAAGAAGGAGATGTAGAATTACAAGAAGAACAAGAGGAGCTAGAAGAACAAGACGAACAAGAAGAAGAAACAGGGGAATAAGATGATAAATCAGAAATAACAGATGAGTAAGCCGAAAAAGCAGAAATAACAGAATAAGCTGAATATGAAGCAGAGGAAGCAGAAGAATTAATTGAAAAAGCAAAAAAATGCAGAGGAAACCGAAGAACATGAAGACGAAGGAGATATAGAAGTGAAAGAAGAACAAGAGAAACTGTAAGAACAAGAGGAAGAAACAGAAGAATCAGAGGAAAAAGCAAAAATAACCGAAGAATGAGCCGAAAAAGCAGCAATAACAGAAGAAAAAGCAGAAATAACAGAAGAATAAGTTGAAGAAGAAGCAGAAGAAGCAGTAATTGAAAAGCAGAAAATGCATTAGAAACAGAATAAGATGAAGAAGAAGAAGAATGAGAAGGATATGTAGAACTACAAGAAGAAGTAGAAGAACAAGAAGAACAAGAAGAAGAAACATGGGAATAAGAGGAAAAAGCAGAAATAACAAAAGAATAAGCGAAAAGCAGAAATAACAGGAGAATAAGCCGAAATAGCAGAAATAAGAGAAGAATAAGGTGAAGAAAAAGCTGAAGCAGAAGAAGAAGTAATTGAAAAAGCAGAAAATGCATTAGAAACAGAAGAAGTTGAAAAAGAAGAAAAAAGGAGATGTAGAAATACGAGAGGAACAAGAACTAGGAGAACAAGAAGAACAAGCAGAAGAAACAGAAGAATAAGAGTAAAAAGCAGAAATAACCAAAGAAATAGCCGAAAAAGCAGAAATAACAGAAAATTAAGCTGCGGAGAAGCAGAAGAATCAGAATAAGAGCAAGAAATTGAAACAACAAACAATGCAGAAGAAACAGAAAGATGAAGAAGAAGAAGGAGATGTAGAATTACAAGAAGAACAAGAGGAGCTAGAAGAACAAGACGAACAAGAAGAAGAAACAGGGGAATAAGAGGATAAATCAGAAATAACAGATGAGTAAGCCGAAAAAGCAGAAATAACAGAATAAGCTGAATATGAAGCAGAGGAAGCAGAAGAATTAATTGAAAAAGCAAAAAAATGCAGAGGAAACCGAAGAAGATGAAGACGAAGGAGATATAGAAGTGAAAGAAGAACAAGAGAAACTGTAAGAACAAGAGGAAGAAACAGAAGAATCAGAGGAAAAAGCAAAAATAACAGAAGAATAAGCCGAAAAAGCAGCAATAACAGAAGAAAAAGCCGAAAAAGCAGAAATAACAGAAGAATGAGCTGAAGAAGAAGCAACAATTGAAAAGCAGAAAATGCATTAGAAACAGAATAAGATGAAGAAGAAGAAGAAGAAGAAGGATATGTAGAACTACAAGAAGAAGTAGAAGAACAAGAAGAACAAGAAGAAGAAACATGGGAATAAGAGGAAAAAGCAGAAATAACAAAAGAATAAGCGAAAAGCAGAAATAACAGGAGAATAAGCCGAAATAGCAGAAATAAGAGAAGAATAAGGTGAAGAAAAAGCTGAAGCAGAAGAAGAAGTAATTGAAAAAGCAGAAAATGCATTAGAAACAGAAGAAGTTGAAAAAGAAGAAAAAAGGAGATGTAGAAATACGAGAGGAACAAGAACTAGGAGAACAAGAAGAACAAGCAGAAGAAACAGAAGAATAAGAGTAAAAAGCAGAAATAACCAAAGAAATAGCCGAAAAAGCAGAAATAACAGAAAATTAAGCTGCGGAGAAGCAGAAGAATCAGAATAAGAGCAAGAAATTGAAAAAAGAAACAATGCAGAAGAAACAGAAAGATGAAGAAGAAGAAGGAGATGTAGAATTACAAGAAGAACAAGAGGAGCTAGAAGAACAAGACGAACAAGAAGAAGAAACAGGGGAATAAGAGGATAAATCAGAAATAACAGATGAGTAAGCCGAAAAAGCAGAAATAACAGAATAAGCTGAATATGAAGCAGAGGAAGCAGAAGAATTAATTGAAAAAGCAAAAAAATGCAGAGGAAACCGAAGAAGATGAAGACGAAGGAGATATAGAAGTGAAAGAAGAACAAGAGAAACTGTAAGAACAAGAGAAGAAACAGAAGAATCAGAGGAAAAAGCAAAAATAACAGAAGAATAAGCCGAAAAAGCAGCAATAACAGAAGAAAAAGCCGAAAAAGCAGAAATAACAGAAGAATGAGCTGAAGAAGAAGCAACAATTGAAAAGCAGAAAATGCATTAGAAACAGAATAAGATGAAGAAGAAGAAGAAGAAGAAGAAGGATATGTAGAACTACAAGAAGAAGTAGAAGAACAAGAAGAACAAGAAGAAGAAACATGGGAATAAGAGGAAAAAGCAGAAATAACAAAAGAATAAGCGAAAAGCAGAAATAACAGGAGAATAAGCCGAAATAGCAGAAATAAGAGAAGAATAAGGTGAAGAAAAAGCTGAAGCAGAAGAAGAAGTAATTGAAAAAGCAGAAAATGCATTAGAAACAGAAGAAGTTGAAAAAGAAGAAAAAAGGAGATGTAGAAATACGAGAGGAACAAGAACTAGGAGACCAAGAAGAACAAGCAGAAGAAACAGAAGAATAAGAGTAAAAAGCAGAAATAACCAAAGAAATAGCCGAAAAAGCAGAAATAACAGAAAATTAAGCTGCGGAGAAGCAGAAGAATCAGAATAAGAGCAAGAAATTGAAAAAAGAAACAATGCAGAAGAAACAGAAAGATGAAGAAGAAGAAGGAGATGTAGAATTACAAGAAGAACAAGAGGAGGTAGAAGAACAAGACGAACAAGAAGAAGAAACAGGGGAATAAGAGGATAAATCAGAAATAACAGATGAGTAAGCTGAAAAAGCAGAAATAACAGAATAAGCTGAATATGAAGCAGAGGAAGCAGAAGAAGTAATTGAAAAAGCAAAAAAATGCAGAGGAAACCGAAGAAGATGAAGAAGTGAAAGAAGAACAAGAGAAACTGTAAGAACAAGAGGAAGAAACAGAAGAATCAGAGGAAAAAGCAAAAATAACAGAAGAATAAGCCGAAAAAGCAGCAATAACAGAAGAAAAAGCCGAAAAAGCAGAAATAACAGAAGAATGAGCTGAAGAAGAAGCAACAATTGAAAAGCAGAAAATGCATTAGAAACAGAATAAGATGAAGAAGAAGAAGAAGAAGAAGGATATGTAGAACTACAAGAAGAAGTAGAAGAACAAGAAGAACAAGAAGAAGAAACATGGGAATAAGAGGAAAAAGCAGAAATAACAAAAGAATAAGCGAAAAGCAGAAATAACAGGAGAATAAGCCGAAATAGCAGAAATAAGAGAAGAATAAGGTGAAGAAAAAGCTGCAGCAGAAGAAGAAGTAATTGAAAAAGCAGAAAATGCATTAGAAACAGAAGAAGTTGAAAAAGATGAAAAAAGGAGATGTAGAAATACGAGAGGAACAAGAACTAGCAGAACAAGAAGAACAAGCAGAAGAAACAGAAGAATAAGAGTAAAAAGCAGAAATAACCAAAGAAATAGCCGAAAAAGCAGAAATAACAGAAAATTAAGCTGCAGAGAAGCAGAAGAATCAGAATAACAGCAAGAAATTGAAACAACAAACAATGCAGAAGAAACAGAAAGATGAAGAAGAAGAAGGAGATGTAGAATTACAAGAAGAACAAGAGGAGCTAGAAGAACAAGACGAACAAGAAGAAGAAACAGGGGAATAAGAGGATAAATCAGAAATAACAGATGAGTAAGCCGAAAAAGCAGAAATAACAAGAATTAGCCGAAAAAGCAGAAATAACAGAATAAGCTGAATATGAAGCAGAGGAAGCAGGAGAAGTAATTGAAAAAGCAAAAAAATGCAGAGTAAACCGAAGAAGATGAAGACGAAGGAGATATAGAAGTGAAAGAAGAACAAGAGAAACTGTAAGAACAAGAGGAAGAAACAGAAGAATCAGAGGAAAAAGCAAAAATAGCAGAAGAATGAGCCGAAAAAGCAGCAATAACAGAAGAAAAAGCAGAAATAACAGAAGAATAAGCTGAAGAAGAAGCAGAAGAAGCAGTAATTGAAAAGCAGAAAATGCATTAGAAACAGAATAAGATGAAGAAGAAGAAGAAGGAGAAGGATATGTAGAACTACTAGAAGAAGTAGAAGAACAAGAAGAACAAGAAGAAGAAACATGGGAATAAGAGGAAAAAGCAGAAATAACAAAAGAATAAGCGAAAAGCAGAAATAACAGGAGAATAAGCCAAAATAGCAGAAATAAGAGAAGAATAAGGTGAAGAAAAAGCTGAAGCAGAAGAAGAAGTAATTGAAAAAGCAGAAAATGCATTAGAAACAGAAGAAGTTGAAAAAGAAGAAAAAAGGAGATGTAGAAATACGAGAGGAACAAGAACTAGCAGAACAAGAAGAACAAGCAGAAGAAACAGAAGAATAAGAGTAAAAAGCAGAAATAACCAAAGAAATAGCCGAAAAAGCAGAAATAACAGAAAATTAAGCTGCAGAGAAGCAGAAGAATCAGAATAACAGCAAGAAATTGAAACAACAAACAATGCAGAAGAAACAGAAAGATGAAGAAGAAGAAGGAGATGTAGAATTACAAGAAGAACAAGAGGAGCTAGAAGAACAAGACGAACAACAAGAAGAAACAGGGGAATAAGAGGATAAATCAGAAATAACAGATGAGTAAGCCGAAAAAGCAGAAATAACAAGAATTAGCCGAAAAAGCAGAAATAACAGAATAAGCTGAATATGAAGCAGAGGAAGCAGGAGAAGTAATTGAAAAAGCAAAAAAATGCAGAGGAAACCGAAGAAGATGGGGACGAAGGAGATATAGAAGTGAAAGAAGAACAAGAGAAACTGTAAGAACAAGAGGAAGAAACAGAAGAATCAGAGGAAAAAGCAAAAATAACAGAAGAATGAGCCGAAAAAGCAGCAATAACAGAAGAAAAAGCAGAAATAACAGAAGAATAAGCTGAAGAAGAAGCAGAAGAAGCAGTAATTGAAAAGCAGAAAATGCATTAGAAACAGAATAAGATGAAGAAGAAGAAGAAGGAGAAGGATATGTAGAACTACTAGAAGAAGTAGAAGAACAAGAAGAACAAGAAGAAGAAACATGGGAATAAGAGGAAAAAGCAGAAATAACCAAAGAATAAGCGAAAAGCAGAAATAACAGGAGAATAAGCCGAAATAGCAGAAATAAGAGAAGAATAAGGTGAAGAAAAAGCTGAAGCAGAAGAAGAAGTAATTGAAAAAGCAGAAAATGCATTAGAAACAGAAGAAGTTGAAAAAGAAGAAAAAAGGAGATGTAGAAATACGAGAGGAACAAGAACTAGGAGACCAAGAAGAACAAGCAGAAGAAACAGAAGAATAAGAGTAAAAAGCAGAAATAACCAAAGAAATAGCCGAAAAAGCAGAAATAACAGAAAATTAAGCTGCGGAGAAGCAGAAGAATCAGAATAAGAGCAAGAAATTGAAAAAAGAAACAATGCAGAAGAAACAGAAAGATGAAGAAGAAGAAGGAGATGTAGAATTACAAGAAGAACAAGAGGAGCTAGAAGAACAAGACGAACAAGAAGAAGAAACAGGGGAATAAGAGGATAAATCAGAAATAACAGATGAGTAAGCCGAAAAAGCAGAAATAACAGAATAAGCTGAATATGAAGCAGAGGAAGCAGAAGAAGTAATTGAAAAAGCAAAAAAATGCAGGGGAAACCGAAGAAGATGAAGACGAAGGAGATATAGAAGTGAAAGAAGAACAAGAGAAACTGTAAGAACAAGAGGAAGAAACAGAAGAATCAGAGGAAAAAGCAAAAATAACAGAAGAATAAGCCGAAAAAGCAGCAATAACAGAAGAAAAAGCCGAAAAAGCAGAAATAACAGAAGAATGAGCTGAAGAAGAAGCAACAATTGAAAAGCAGAAAATGCATTAGAAACAGAATAAGATGAAGAAGAAGAAGAAGAAGAAGGATATGTAGAACTACAAGAAGAAGTAGAAGAACAAGAAGAACAAGAAGAAGAAACATGGGAATAAGAGGAAAAAGCAGAAATAACAAAAGAATAAGCGAAAAGCAGAAATAACAGGAGAATAAGCCGAAATAGGAGAAATAAGAGAAGAATAAGGTGAAGAAAAAGCTGAAGCAGAAGAAGAAGTAATTGAAAAAGCAGAAAATGCATTAGAAACAGAAGAAGTTGAAAAAGAAGAAAAAAGGAGATGTAGAAATACGAGAGGAACAAGAACTAGGAGACCAAGAAGAACAAGCAGAAGAAACAGAAGAATAAGAGTAAAAAGCAGAAATAACCAAAGAAATAGCCGAAAAAGCAGAAATAACAGAAAATTAAGCTGCGGATAAGCAGAAGAATCAGAATAAGAGCAAGAAATTGAAAAAAGAAACAATGCAGAAGAAACAGAAAGATGAAGAAGAAGAAGGAGATGTAGAATTACAAGAAGAACAAGAGGAGGTAGAAGAACAAGACGAACAAGAAGAAGAAACAGGGGAATAAGAGGATAAATCAGAAATAACAGATGAGTAAGCCGAAAAAGCAGAAATAACAGAATAAGCTGAATATGAAGCAGAGGAAGCAGAAGAATTAATTGAAAAAGCAAAAAAATG
The DNA here is from genome assembly GCF_964194135.1 of Talpa europaea. Classification (NCBI taxonomy): domain Eukaryota; kingdom Metazoa; phylum Chordata; class Mammalia; order Eulipotyphla; family Talpidae; genus Talpa; species Talpa europaea. The sequence continues at coordinate 28,316 of NW_028168028.1, read as the reverse complement.
CAGAGGAAACCGAAGAAGATGAAGACGAAGGAGATATAGAAGTGAAAGAAGAACAAGAGAAACTGTAAGAACAAGAGGAAGAAACAGAAGAATCAGAGGAAAAAGCAAAAATAACAGAAGAATAAGCCGAAAAAGCAGCAATAACAGAAGAAAAAGCCGAAAAAGCAGAAATAACAGAAGAATGAGCTGAAGAAGAAGCAACAATTGAAAAGCAGAAAATGCATTAGAAACAGAATAAGATGAAGAAGAAGAAGAAGAAGAAGAAGGATATGTAGAACTACAAGAAGAAGTAGAAGAACAAGAAGAACAAGAAGAAGAAACATGGGAATAAGAGGAAAAAGCAGAAATAACAAAAGAATAAGCGAAAAGCAGAAATAACAGGAGAATAAGCCGAAATAGCAGAAATAAGAGAAGAATAAGGTGAAGAAAAAGGTGCAGCAGAAGAAGTAATTGAAAAAGCAGAAAATGCATTAGAAACAGAAGAAGTTGAAAAAGATGAAAAAAGGAGATGTAGAAATACGAGAGGAACAAGAACTAGCAGAACAAGAAGAACAAGCAGAAGAAACAGAAGAATAAGAGTAAAAAGCAGAAATAACCAAAGAAATAGCCGAAAAAGCAGAAATAACAGAAAATTAAGCTGCGGAGAAGCAGAAGAATCAGAATAACAGCAAGAAATTGAAACAACAAACAATGCAGAAGAAACAGAAAGATGAAGAAGAAGAAGGAGATGTAGAATTACAAGAAGAACAAGAGGAGCTAGAAGAACAAGACGAACAAGAAGAAGAAACAGGGGAATAAGAGGATAAATCAGAAATAACAGATGAGTAAGCCGAAAAAGCAGAAATAACAAGAATTAGCCGAAAAAGCAGAAATAACAGAATAAGCTGAATATGAAGCAGAGGAAGCAGGAGAAGTAATTGAAAAAGCAAAAAAATGCAGAGGAAACCGAAGAAGATGAAGACGAAGGAGATATAGAAGTGAAAGAAGAACAAGAGAAACTGTAAGAACAAGAGGAAGAAACAGAAGAATCAGAGGAAAAAGCAAAAATAACAGAAGAATGAGCCGAAAAAGCAGCAATAACAGAAGAAAAAGCAGAAATAACAGAAGAATAAGCTGAAGAAGAAGCAGAAGAAGCAGTAATTGAAAAGCAGAAAATGCATTAGAAACAGAATAAGATGAAGAAGAAGAAGAAGGAGAAGGATATGTAGAACTACTAGAAGAAGTAGAAGAACAAGAAGAACAAGAAGAAGAAACATGGGAATAAGAGGAAAAAGCAGAAATAACAAAAGAATAAGCGAAAAGCAGAAATAACAGGAGAATAAGCCGAAATAGCAGAAATAAGAGAAGAATAAGGTGAAGAAAAAGCTGAAGCAGAAGAAGAAGTAATTGAAAAAGCAGAAAATGCATTAGAAACAGAAGAAGTTGAAAAAGAAGAAAAAAGGAGATGTAGAAATACGAGAGGAACAAGAACTAGGAGACCAAGAAGAACAAGCAGAAGAAACAGAAGAATAAGAGTAAAAAGCAGAAATATCCAAAGAAATAGCCGAAAAAGCAGAAATAACAGAAAATTAAGCTGCGGAGAAGCAGAAGAATCAGAAGAAGAGCAAGAAATTGAAACAACAAACAATGCAGAAGAAACAGAAAGATGAAGAAGAAGAAGGAGATGTAGAATTACAAGAAGAATAAGAGGAGCTAGAAGAACAAGACGAACAAGAAGAAGAAACAGGGGAATAAGAGGATAAATCAGAAATAACAGATGAGTAAGCCGAAAAAGCAGAAATAACAAGAATAAGCCGAAAAAGCAGAAATAACAGAATAAGCTGAATATGATGCAGAGGAAGCAGAAGAAGTAATAGAAAAAGCAAAAATATGCAGAGGAAACCGAAGAAGATGAAGACGAAGGAGATATAGAAGTGAAAGAAGAACAAGAGAAACTGTAAGAACAAGAGGAAGAAACAGAAGAATCAGAGGAAAAAGCAAAAATAACAGAAGAATAAGCCGAAAAAGCAGCAATAACAGAAGAAAATGCCGAAAAAGCAGAATGAGCTGAAGAAGAAGCAACAATTGAAAAGCAGAAAATGCATTAGAAACAGAATAAGATGAAGAAGAAAAAGAAGAAGAAGGATATGTAGAACTACAAGAAGAAGTAGAAGAACAAGAAGAACAAGAAGAAGAAACATGGGAATAAGAGGAAAAAGCAGAAATAACAAAAGAATAGGCGAAAAGCAGAAATAACAGGAGAATAAGCCGAAATAGCAGAAATAAGAGAAGAATAAGGTGAAGAAAAAGCTGAAGCAGAAGAAGTAAGTGAAAAAGCAGAAAATGCATTAGAAACAGAAGAAGTTGAAAAAGAAGAAAAAAGGAGATGTAGAAATACGAGAGGAACAAGAACTAGGAGAACAAGAAGAACAAGCAGAAGAAACAGAAGAATAAGAGTAAAAAGCAGAAATAACCAAAGAAATAGCCGAAAATGCAGAAATAACAGACAATTAAGCTGCGGAGAAGCAGAAGAATCAGAATAAGAGCAAGAAATTGAAACAACAAACAATGCAGAAGAAACAGAAAGATGAAGAAGAAGAAGGAGATGTAGAATTACAAGAAGAACAAGAGGAGCTAGAAGAACAAGACGAACAAGAAGAAGAAACAGGGGAATAAGAGGATAAATCAGAAATAACAGATGAGTAAGCCGAAAAAGCAGAAATAACAAGAATAAGCCGAAAAAGCAGAAATAACAGAATAAGCTGAATATGAAGCAGAGGAAGGAGAAGAAGTAATTGAAAAAGCAAAAAAATGCAGAGGAAACCGAAGAAGATGAAGACGAAGGAGATATAGAAGTGAAAGAAGAACAAGAGAAACTGTAAGAACAAGAGGAAGAAACAGAAGAATCAGAGGAAAAAGCAAAAATAAAAGAAGAATAAGCCGAAAAAGCAGCAATAACAGAAGAAAAAGCCGAAAAAGCAGAAATAACAGAAGAATGAGCTGAAGAAGAAGCAACAATTGAAAAGCAGAAAATGCATTAGAAACAGAATAAGATGAAGAAGAAAAAGAAGAAGAAGGATATGTAGAACTACAAGAAGAAGTAGAAGAACAAGAAGAACAAGAAGAAGAAACATGGGAATAAGAGGAAAAAGCAGAAATAACAAAAGAATAAGCGAAAAGCAGAAATAACAGGAGAATAAGCCGAAATAGCAGAAATAAGAGAAGAATAAGGTGAAGAAAAAGCTGAAGCAGAAGAAGAAGTAATTGAAAAAGCAGAAAATGCATTAGAAACAGAAGAAGTTGAAAAAGAAGAAAAAAGGAGATGTAGAAATACGAGAGGAACAAGAACTAGGAGAACAAGAAGAACAAGCAGAAGAAACAGAAGAATAAGAGTAAAAAGCAGAAATAACCAAAGAAATAGCCGAAAAAGCAGAAATAACAGAAAATTAAGCTGCGGAGAAGCAGAAGAATCAGAATAAGAGCAAGAAATTGAAAAAAGAAACAATGCAGAAGAAACAGAAAGATGAAGAAGAAGAAGGAGATGTAGAATTACAAGAAGAACAAGAGGAGCTAGAAGAACAAGACGAACAAGAAGAAGAAACAGGGGAATAAGAGGATAAATCAGAAAGAACAGATGAGTAAGCCGAAAAAGCAGAAATAACAAGAATAAGCCGAAAAAGCAGAAATTACAGAATAAGCTGAATATGAAGCAGAGGAAGCAGAAGAAGTAATTGAAAAAGCAAAAAACTGCAGAGGAAACCGAAGAAGATAAAGACGAAGGAGATATAGAAGTGAAAGAAGAACAAGAGAAACTGTAAGAACAAGCGGAAGAAACAGAAGAATCAGAGGAAAAAGCAAAAATAACAGAAGAATAAGCCGAAAAAGCAGCAATAACAGAAGAAAAAGCCGAAAAAGCAGAAATAACAGAAGAAGGAGCTGAAGAAGAAGCAACAATTGAAAAGCAGAAAATGCATTAGAAACAGAATAAGATGAAGAAGAAGAAGAAGAAGGATATGAAGAACTACAAGAAGAAGTAGAAGAACAAGAAGAACAAGAAGAAGAAACATGGGAATAAGAGGAAAAAGCAGAAATAACAAAAGAATAAGCGAAAAGCAGAAATAACAGGAGAATAAGCCGAAATAGGAGAAATAAGAGAAGAATAACGTGAAGAAAAAGCTTAAGCAGAAGAAGAAGTAATTGAAAAAGCAGAAAATGCATTAGAAACAGAAGAAGTTGAAAAAGAAGAAAAAAGGAGATGTAGAAATACGAGAGGAACAAGAACTAGGAGAACAAGAAGAACAAGCAGAAGAAACAGAAGAATAAGAGTAAAAAGCAGAAATAACCAAAGAAATAGCCGAAAATGCAGAAATAACAGAAAATTAAGCTGCGGAGAAGCAGAAGAATCAGAATAAGAGCAAGAAATTGAAACAACAAACAATGCAGAAGAAACAGAAAGATGAAGAAGAAGAAGGAGATGTAGAATTACAAGAAGAACAAGAGGAGCTAGAAGAACAAGACGAACAAGAAGAAGAAACAGGGGAATAAGAGGATAAATTAGAAATAACAGATGAGTAAGCCGAAAAAGCAGAAAAACAAGAATAAGCCGAAAAAGCAGAAATAACAGAATAAGCTGAATATGATGCAGAGGAAGCAGAAGAAGTAATAGAAAAAGCAAAAATATGCAGAGGAAACCGAAGAAGATGAAGACGAAGGAGATATAGAAGTGAAAGAAGAACAAGAGAAACTGTAAGAACAAGAGGAAGAAACAGAAGAATCAGAGGAAAAAGCAAAAATAACAGAAGAATGAGCCGAAAAAGCAGCAATAACAGAAGAAAAAGCAGAAATAACAGAAGAATAAGCTGAAGAAGAAGCAGAAGAAGCAGTAATTGAAAAGCAGAAAATGCATTAGAAACAGAATAAGATGAAGAAGAAGAAGAAGGAGAAGGATATGTAGAACTACTAGAAAAAGTAGAAGAACAAGAAGAACAAGAAGAAGAAACATGGGAATAAGAGGAAAAAGCAGAAATAACAAAAGAATAAGCGAAAAGCAGAAATAACAGGAGAATAAGCCGAAATAGCAGAAATAAGAGAAGAATAAGGTGAAGAAAAAGCTGAAGCAGAAGAAGTAATTGAAAAAGCAGAAAATGCATTAGAAACAGAAGAAGTTGAAAAAGAAGAAAAAAGGAGATGTAGAAATACGAGAGGAACAAGAACTAGGAGACCAAGAAGAACAAGCAGAAAAAACAGAAGAATAAGAGTAAAAAGCAGAAATAACCAAAGAAATAGCCGAAAAAGCAGAAATAACAGAAAATTAAGCTGCGGAGAAGCAGAAGAATCAGAATAAGAGCAAGAAATTGAAAAAAGAAACAATGCAGAAGAAACAGAAAGATGAAGAAGAAGAAGGAGATGTAGAATTACAAGAAGAACAAGAGGAGCTAGAAGAACAAGACGAACAAGAAGAAGAAACAGGGGAATAAGAGGATAAATCAGAAATAACAGATGAGTAAGCCGAAAAAGCAGAAATAACAGAATAAGCTGAATATGAAGCAGAGGAAGCAGAAGAATTAATTGAAAAAGCAAAAAAATGCAGAGGAAACCGAAGAAGATGAAGACGAAGGAGATATAGAAGTGAAAGAAGAACAAGAGAAACTGTAAGAACAAGAGGAAGAAACAGAAGAATCAGAGGAAAAAGCAAAAATAACCGAAGAATGAGCCGAAAAAGCAGCAATAACAGAAGAAAAAGCAGAAATAACAGAAGAATAAGTTGAAGAAGAAGCAGAAGAAGCAGTAATTGAAAAGCAGAAAATGCATTAGAAACAGAATAAGATGAAGAAGAAGAAGAATGAGAAGGATATGTAGAACTACAAGAAGAAGTAGAAGAACAAGAAGAACAAGAAGAAGAAACATGGGAATAAGAGGAAAAAGCAGAAATAACAAAAGAATAAGCGAAAAGCAGAAATAACAGGAGAATAAGCCGAAATAGCAGAAATAAGAGAAGAATAAGGTGAAGAAAAAGCTGAAGCAGAAGAAGAAGTAATTGAAAAAGCAGAAAATGCATTAGAAACAGAAGAAGTTGAAAAAGAAGAAAAAAGGAGATGTAGAAATACGAGAGGAACAAGAACTAGGAGACCAAAAAGAACAAGCAGAAGAAACAGAAGAATAAGAGTAAAAAGCAGAAATAACCAAAGAAATAGCCGAAAAAGCAGAAATAACAGAAAATTAAGCTGCGGAGAAGCAGAAGAATCAGAATAAGAGCAAGAAATTGAAACAACAAACAATGCAGAAGAAACAGAAAGATGAAGAAGAAGAAGGAGATGTAGAATTACAAGAAGAACAAGAGGAGCTAGAAGAACAAGACGAACAAGAAGAAGAAACAGGGGAATAAGAGGATAAATCAGAAATAACAGATGAGTAAGCCGAAAAAGCAGAAATAACAGAATAAGCTGAATATGAAGCAGAGGAAGCAGAAGAATTAATTGAAAAAGCAAAAAAATGCAGAGGAAACCGAAGAAGATGAAGACGAAGGAGATATAGAAGTGAAAGAAGAACAAGAGAAACTGTAAGAACAAGAGGAAGAAACAGAAGAATCAGAGGAAAAAGCGAAAATAACAGAAGAATAAGCCGAAAAAGCAGCAATAACAGAAGAAAAAGCCGAAAAAGCAGAAATAACAGAAGAATGAGCTGAAGAAGAAGCAACAATTGAAAAGCAGAAAATGCATTAGAAACAGAATAAGATGAAGAAGAAGAAGAAGAAGAAGGATATGTAGAACTACAAGAAGAAGTAGAAGAACAAGAAGAACAAGAAGAAGAAACATGGGAATAAGAGGAAAAAGCAGAAATAACAAAAGAATAAGCGAAAAGCAGAAATAACAGGAGAATAAGCCGAAATAGCAGAAATAAGAGAAGAATAAGGTGAAGAAAAAGCTGAAGCAGAAGAAGAAGTAATTGAAAAAGCAGAAAATGCATTAGAAACAGAAGAAGTTGAAAAAGAAGAAAAAAGGAGATGTAGAAATACGAGAGGAACAAGAACTAGGAGACCAAGAAGAACAAGCAGAAGAAACAGAAGAATAAGAGTAAAAAGCAGAAATAACCAAAGAAATAGCCGAAAAAGCAGAAATAACAGAAAATTAAGCTGCGGAGAAGCAGAAGAATCAGAATAAGAGCAAGAAATTGAAAAAAGAAACAATGCAGAAGAAACAGAAAGATGAAGAAGAAGAAGGAGATGTAGAATTACAAGAAGAACAAGAGGAGCTAGAAGAACAAGACGAACAAGAAGAAGAAACAGGGGAATAAGAGGATAAATCAGAAATAACAGATGAGTAAGCCGAAAAAGCAGAAATAACAGAATAAGCTGAATATGAAGCAGAGGAAGCAGAAGAATTAATTGAATAAGCAAAAAAATGCAGAGGAAACCGAAGAAGATGAAGACGAAGGAGATATAGAAGTGAAAGAAGAACAAGAGAAACTGTAAGAACAAGAGAAGAAACAGAAGAATCAGAGGAAAAAGCAAAAATAACAGAAGAATAAGCCGAAAAAGCAGCAATAACAGAAGAAAAAGCCGAAAAAGCAGAAATAACAGAAGAATGAGCTGAAGAAGAAGCAACAATTGAAAAGCAGAAAATGCATTAGAAACAGAATAAGATGAAGAAGAAGAAGAAGAAGAAGAAGGATATGTAGAACTACAAGAAGAAGTAGAAGAACAAGAAGAACAAGAAGAAGAAACATGTGAATAAGAGGAAAAAGCAGAAATAACAAAAGAATAAGCGAAAAGCAGAAATAACAGGAGAATAAGCCGAAATAGCAGAAATAAGAGAAGAATAAGGTGAAGAAAAAGCTGAAGCAGAAGAAGTAAGTGAAAAAGCAGAAAATGCATTAGAAACAGAAGAAGTTGAAAAAGAAGAAAAAAGGAGATGTAGAAATACGAGAGGAACAAGAACTAGGAGAACAAGAAGAACAAGCAGAAGAAACAGAAGAATAAGAGTAAAAAGCAGAAATAACCAAAGAAATAGCCGAAAAAGCAGAAATAACAGAAAATTAAGCTGCGGAGAAGCAGAAGAAACAGAATAAGAGCAAGAAATTGAAACAACAAACAATGCAGAAGAAACAGAAAGATGAAGAAGAAGAAGGAGATGTAGAATTACAAGAAGAACAAGAGGAGCTAGAAGAACAAGACGAACAAGAAGAAGAAACAGGGGAATAAGAGGATAAATCAGAAATAACAGATGAGTAAGCCGAAAAAGCAGAAATAACAAGAATAAGCCGAAAAAGCAGAAATTACAGAATAAGCTGAATATGAAGCAGAGGAAGCAGAAGAAGTAATTGAAAAAGCAAAAAACTGCAGAGGAAACCGAAGAAGATGAAGACGAAGGAGATATAGAAGTGAAAGAAGAACAAGAGAAAATGTAAGAACAAGCGGAAGAAACAGAAGAATCAGAGGAAGAAGCAAAAATAACAGAAGAATAAGCCGAAAAAGCAGCAATAACAGAAGAAAAAGCCGAAAAAGCAGAAATAACAGAAGAAGGAGCTGAAGAAGAAGCAACAATTGAAAAGCAGAAAATGCATTAGAAACAGAATAAGATGAAGAAGAAGAAGAAGAAGAAGGATATGAAGAACTACAAGAAGAAGTAGAAGAACAAGAAGAACAAGAAGAAGAAACATGGGAATAAGAGGAAAAAGCAGAAATAACAAAAGAATAAGCGAAAAGCAGAAATAACAGGAGAATAAGCCGAAATAGGAGAAATAAGAGAAGAATAACGTGAAGAAAAAGCTTAAGCAGAAGAAGAAGTAATTGAAAAAGCAGAAAATGCATTAGAAACAGAAGAAGTTGAAAAAGAAGAAAAAAGGAGATGTAGAAATACGAGAGGAACAAGAACTAGGAGAACAAGAAGAACAAGCAGAAGAAACAGAAGAATAAGAGTAAAAAGCAGAAATAACCAAAGAAATAGCCGAAAATGCAGAAATAACAGAAAATTAAGCTGCGGAGAAGCAGAAGAATCAGAATAAGAGCAAGAAATTGAAACAACAAACAATGCAGAAGAAACAGAAAGATGAAGAAGAAGAAGGAGATGTAGAATTACAAGAAGAACAAGAGGAGCTAGAAGAACAAGACGAACAAGAAGAAGAAACAGGGGAATAAGAGGATAAATCAGAAATAACAGATGAGTAAGCCGAAAAAGCAGAAAAACAAGAATAAGCCGAAAAAGCAGAAATAACAGAATAAGCTGAATATGATGCAGAGGAAGCAGAAGAAGTAATAGAAAAAGCAAAAATATGCAGAGGAAACCGAAGAAGATGAAGACGAAGGAGATATAGAAGTGAAAGAAGAACAAGAGAAACTGTAAGAACAAGAGGAAGAAACAGAAGAATCAGAGGAAAAAGCAAAAATAACAGAAGAATGAGCCGAAAAAGCAGCAATAACAGAAGAAAAAGCAGAAATAACAGAAGAATAAGCTGAAGAAGAAGCAGAAGAAGCAGTAATTGAAAAGCAGAAAATGCATTAGAAACAGAATAAGATGAAGAAGAAGAAGAAGGAGAAGGATATGTAGAACTACTAGAAGAAGTAGAAGAACAAGAAGAACAAGAAGAAGAAACATGGGAATAAGAGGAAAAAGCAGAAATAACAAAAGAATAAGCGAAAAGCAGAAATAACAGGAGAATAAGCCGAAATAGCAGAAATAAGAGAAGAATAAGGTGAAGAAAAAGCTGAAGCAGAAGAAGTAATTGAAAAAGCAGAAAATGCATTAGAAACAGAAGAAGTTGAAAAAGAAGAAAAAAGGAGATGTAGAAATACGAGAGGAACAAGAACTAGGAGACCAAGAAGAACAAGCAGAAGAAACAGAAGAATAAGAGTAAAAAGCAGAAATAACCAAAGAAATAGCCGAAAAAGCAGAAATAACAGAAAATTAAGCTGCGGAGAAGCAGAAGAATCAGAATAAGAGCAAGAAATTGAAAAAAGAAACAATGCAGAAGAAACAGAAACATGAAGAAGAAGAAGGAGATGTAGAATTACAAGAAGAACAAGAGGAGCTAGAAGAACAAGACGAACAAGAAAAGAAACAGGGGAATAAGAGGATAAATCAGAAATAACAGATGAGTAAGCCGAAAAAGCAGAAATAACAGAATAAGCTGAATATGAAGCAGAGGAAGCAGAAGAATTAATTGAAAAAGCAAAAAAATGCAGAGGAAACCGAAGAAGATGAAGACGAAGGAGATATAGAAGTGAAAGAAGAACAAGAGAAACTGTAAGAACAAGAGGAAGAAACAGAAGAATCAGAGGAAAAAGCAAAAATAACAGAAGAATAAGCCGAAAAAGCAGCAATAACAGAAGAAAAAGCCGAAAAAGCAGAAATAACAGAAGAATGAGCTGAAGAAGAAGCAACAATTGAAAAGCAGAAAATGCATTAGAAACAGAATAAGATGAAGAAGAAGAAGAAGAAGAAGGATATGTAGAACTACAAGAAGAAGTAGAAGAACAAGAAGAACAAGAAGAAGAAACATGGGAATAAGAGGAAAAAGCAGAAATAACAAAAGAATAAGCGAAAAGCAGAAATAACAGGAGAATAAGCCGAAATAGCAGAAATAAGAGAAGAATAAGGTGAAGAAAAAGCTGAAGCAGAAGAAGAAGTAATTGAAAAAGCAGAAAATGCATTAGAAACAGAAGAAGTTGAAAAAGAAGAAAAAAGGAGATGTAGAAATACGAGAGGAACAAGAACTAGGAGAACAAGAAGAACAAGCAGAAGAAACAGAAGAATAAGAGTAAAAAGCAGAAATAACCAAAGAAATAGCCGAAAATGCAGAAATAACAGAAAATTAAGCTGCGGAGAAGCAGAAGAATCAGAATAAGAGCAAGAAATTGAAACAACAAACAATGCAGAAGAAACAGAAAGATGAAGAAGAAGAAGGAGATGTAGAATTACAAGAAGAACAAGAGGAGCTAGAAGAACAAGACGAACAAGAAGAAGAAACAGGGGAATAAGAGGATAAATCAGAAATAACAGATGAGTAAGCCGAAAAAGCAGAAAAACAAGAATAAGCCGAAAAAGCAGAAATAACAGAATAAGCTGAATATGATGCAGAGGAAGCAGAAGAAGTAATAGAAAAAGCAAAAATATGCAGAGGAAACCGAAGAAGATGAAGACGAAGGAGATATAGAAGTGAAAGAAGAACAAGAGAAACTGTAAGAACAAGAGGAAGAAACAGAAGAATCAGAGGAAAAAGCAAAAATAACAGAAGAATGAGCCGAAAAAGCAGCAATAACAGAAGAAAAAGCAGAAATAACAGAAGAATAAGCTGAAGAAGAAGCAGAAGAAGCAGTAATTGAAAAGCAGAAAATGCATTAGAAACAGAATAAGATGAAGAAGAAGAAGAAGGAGAAGGATATGTAGAACTACTAGAAGAAGTAGAAGAACAAGAAGAACAAGAAGAAGAAACATGGGAATAAGAGGAAAAAGCAGAAATAACAAAAGAATAAGCGAAAAGCAGAAATAACAGGAGAATAAGCCGAAATAGCAGAAATAAGAGAAGAATAAGGTGAAGAAAAAGCTGAAGCAGAAGAAGTAATTGAAAAAGCAGAAAATGCATTAGAAACAGAAGAAGTTGAAAAAGAAGAAAAAAGGAGATGTAGAAATACGAGAGGAACAAGAACTAGGAGACCAAGAAGAACAAGCAGAAGAAACAGAAGAATAAGAGTAAAAAGCAGAAATAACCAAAGAAATAGCCGAAAAAGCAGAAATAACAGAAAATTAAGCTGCGGAGAAGCAGAAGAATCAGAATAAGAGCAAGAAATTGAAAAAAGAAACAATGCAGAAGAAACAGAAACATGAAGAAGAAGAAGGAGATGTAGAATTACAAGAAGAACAAGAGGAGCTAGAAGAACAAGACGAACAAGAAAAGAAACAGGGGAATAAGAGGATAAATCAGAAATAACAGATGAGTAAGCCGAAAAAGCAGAAATAACAGAATAAGCTGAATATGAAGCAGAGGAAGCAGAAGAATTAATTGAAAAAGCAAAAAAATGCAGAGGAAACCGAAGAAGATGAAGACGAAGGAGATATAGAAGTGAAAGAAGAACAAGAGAAACTGTAAGAACAAGAGGAAGAAACAGAAGAATCAGAGGAAAAAGCAAAAATAACAGAAGAATAAGCCGAAAAAGCAGCAATAACAGAAGAAAAAGCCGAAAAAGCAGAAATAACAGAAGAATGAGCTGAAGAAGAAGCAACAATTGAAAAGCAGAAAATGCATTAGAAACAGAATAAGATGAAGAAGAAGAAGAAGAAGAAGGATATGTAGAACTACAAGAAGAAGTAGAAGAACAAGAAGAACAAGAAGAAGAAACATGGGAATAAGAGGAAAAAGCAGAAATAACAAAAGAATAAGCGAAAAGCAGAAATAACAGGAGAATAAGCCGAAATAGCAGAAATAAGAGAAGAATAAGGTGAAGAAAAAGCTGAAGCAGAAGAAGAAGTAATTGAAAAAGCAGAAAATGCATTAGAAACAGAAGAAGTTGAAAAAGAAGAAAAAAGGAGATGTAGAAATACGAGAGGAACAAGAACTAGGAGAACAAGAAGAACAAGCAGAAGAAACAGAAGAATAAGAGTAAAAAGCAGAAATAACCAAAGAAATCGCCGAAAAAGCAGAAATAACAGAAAATTAAGCTGCGGAGAAGCAGAAGAATCAGAATAAGAGCAAGAAATTGAAAAAAGAAACAATGCAGAAGAAACAGAAAGATGAAGAAGAAGAAGGAGATGTAGAATTACAAGAAGAACAAGAGAAGCTAGAAGAACAAGACGAACAAGAAGAAGAAACAGGGGAATAAGAGGATAAATCAGAAATAACAGATGAGTAAGCCGAAAAAGCAGAAATAACAGAATAAGCTGAATATGAAGCAGAGGAAGCAGAAGAATTAATTGAATAAGCAAAAAAATGCAGAGGAAACCGAAGAAGATGAAGACGAAGGAGATATAGAAGTGAAAGAAGAACAAGAGAAACTGTAAGAACAAGAGAAGAAACAGAAGAATCAGAGGAAAAAGCAAAAATAACAGAAGAATAAGCCGAAAAAGCAGCAATAACAGAAGAAAAAGCCGAAAAAGCAGAAATAACAGAAGAATGAGCTGAAGAAGAAGCAACAATTGAAAAGCAGAAAATGCATTAGAAACAGAATAAGATGAAGAAGAAGAAGAAGAAGAAGGATATGTAGAACTACAAGAAGAAGTAGTAGAACAAGAAGAACAAGAAGAAGAAACATGTGAATAAGAGGAAAAAGCAGAAATAACAAAAGAATAAGCGAAAAGCAGAAATAACAGGAGAATAAGCCGAAATAGCAGAAATAAGAGAAGAATAAGGTGAAGAAAAAGCTGAAGCAGAAGAAGTAAGTGAAAAAGCAGAAAATGCATTAGAAACAGAAGAAGTTGAAAAAGAAGAAAAAAGGAGATGTAGAAATACGAGAGGAACAAGAACTAGGAGAACAAGAAGAACAAGCAGAAGAAACAGAAGAATAAGAGTAAAAAGCAGAAATAACCAAAGAAATAGCCGAAAAAGCAGAAATAACAGAAAATTAAGCTGCGGAGAAGCAGAAGAAACAGAATAAGAGCAAGAAATTGAAACAACAAACAATGCAGAAGAAACAGAAAGATGAAGAAGAAGAAGGAGATGTAGAATTACAAGAAGAACAAGAGGAGCTAGAAGAACAAGACGAACAAGAAGAAGAAACAGGGGAATAAGAGGATAAATCAGAAATAACAGATGAGTAAGCCGAAAAAGCAGAAATAACAAGAATAAGCCGAAAAAGCAGAAATTACAGAATAAGCTGAATATGAAGCAGAGGAAGCAGAAGAAGTAATTGAAAAAGCAAAAAACTGCAGAGGAAACCGAAGAAGATGAAGACGAAGGAGATATAGAAGTGAAAGAAGAACAAGAGAAACTGTAAGAACAAGCGGAAGAAACAGAAGAATCAGAGGAAAAAGCAAAAATAACAGAAGAATGAGCCGAAAAAGCAGCAATAACAGAAGAAAAAGCAGAAATAACAGAAGAATAAGCTGAAGAAGAAGCAGAAGAAGCAGTAATTGAAAAGCAGAAAATGCATTAGAAACAGAATAAGATGAAGAAGAAGAAGAAGGAGAAGGATATGTAGAACTACTAGAAGAAGTACAAGAACAAGAAGAACAAGAAGAAGAAACATGGGAATAAGAGGAAAAAGCAGAAATAACAAAAGAATAAGCGAAAAGCAGAAATAACAGGAGAATAAGCCGAAATAGCAGAAATAAGAGAAGAATAAGGTGAAGAAAAAGCTGAAGCAGAAGAAGTAATTGAAAAAGCAGAAAATGCATTAGAAACAGAAGAAGTTGAAAGAGAAGAAAAAAGGAGATGTAGAAATACGAGAGGAACAAGAACTAGGAGACCAAGAAGAACAAGCAGAAAAAACAGAAGAATAAGAGTAAAAAGCAGAAATAACCAAAGAAATAGCCGAAAAAGCAGAAATAACAGAAAATTAAGCTGCGGAGAAGCAGAAGAATCAGAATAAGAGCAAGAAATTGAAAAAAGAAACAATGCAGAAGAAACAGAAAGATGAAGAAGAAGAAGGAGATGTAGAATTACAAGAAGAACAAGAGGAGCTAGAAGAACAAGACGAACAAGAAGAAGAAACAGGGGAATAAGAGGATAAATCAGAAATAACAGATGAGTAAGCCGAAAAAGCAGAAATAACAGAATAAGCTGAATATGAAGCAGAGGAAGCAGAAGAATTAATTGAAAAAGCAAAAAAATGCAGAGGAAACCGAAGAAGATGAAGACGAAGGAGATATAGAAGTGAAAGAAGAACAAGAGAAACTGTAAGAACAAGAGGAAGAAACAGAAGAATCAGAGGAAAAAGCAAAAATAACCGAAGAATGAGCCGAAAAAGCAGCAATAACAGAAGAAAAAGCAGAAATAACAGAAGAATAAGCTGAAGAAGAAGCAGAAGAAGCAGTAATTGAAAAGCAGAAAATGCATTAGAAACAGAATAAGATGAAGAAGAAGAAGAATGAGAAGGATATGTAGAACTACAAGAAGAAGTAGAAGAACAAGAAGAACAAGAAGAAGAAACATGGGAATAAGAGGAAAAAGCAGAAATAACAAAAGAATAAGCGAAAAGCAGAAATAACAGGAGAATAAGCCGAAATAGCAGAAATAAGAGAAGAATAAGGTGAAGAAAAAGCTGAAGCAGAAGAAGAAGTAATTGAAAAAGCAGAAAATGCATTAGAAACAGAAGAAGTTGAAAAAGAAGAAAAAAGGAGATGTAGAAATACGAGAGGAACAAGAACTAGGAGAACAAGAAGAACAAGCAGAAGAAACAGAAGAATAAGAGTAAAAAGCAGAAATAACCAAAGAAATAGCCGAAAAAGCAGAAATAACAGAAAATTAAGCTGCGGAGAAGCAGAAGAATCAGAATAAGAGCAAGAAATTGAAACAACAAACAATGCAGAAGAAACAGAAAGATGAAGAAGAAGAAGGAGATGTAGAATTACAAGAAGAACAAGAGGAGCTAGAAGAACAAGACGAACAAGAAGAAGAAACAGGGGAATAAGAGGATAAATCAGAAATAACAGATGAGTAAGCCGAAAAAGCAGAAATAACAGAATAAGCTGAATATGAAGCAGAGGAAGCAGAAGAATTAATTGAAAAAGCAAAAAAATGTAGAGGAAACCGAAGAAGATGAAGACGAAGGAGATATAGAAGTGAAAGAAGAAAAAGAGAAACTGTAAGAACAAGAGGAAGAAACAGAAGAATCAGAGGAAAAAGCAAAAATAACAGAAGAATAAGCCGAAAAAGCAGCAATAACAGAAGAAAAAGCCGAAAAAGCAGAAATAACAGAAGAATGAGCTGAAGAAGAAGCAACAATTGAAAAGCAGAAAATGCATTAGAAACAGAATAAGATGAAGAAGAAGAAGAAGAAGAAGGATATGTAGAACTACAAGAAGAAGTAGAAGAACAAGAAGAACAAGAAGAAGAAACATGGGAATAAGAGGAAAAAGCAGAAATAACAAAAGAATAAGCGAAAAGCAGAAATAACAGGAGAATAAGCCGAAATAGCAGAAATAAGAGAAGAATAACGTGAAGAAAAAGCTGAAGCAGAAGAAGAAGTAATTGAAAAAGCAGAAAATGCATTAGAAACAGAAGAAGTTGAAAAAGAAGAAAAAAGGAGATGTAGAAATACGAGAGGAACAAGAACTAGGAGAACAAGAAGAACAAGCACAAGAAACAGAAGAATAAGAGTAAAAAGCAGAAATAACCAAAGAAATAGCCGAAAATGCAGAAATAACAGAAAATTAATCTGCGGAGAAGCAGAAGAATCAGAATAAGAGCAAGAAATTGAAACAACAAACAATGCAGAAGAAACAGAAAGATGAAGAACAAGAAGCAGATGTAGAATTACAAGAAGAATAAGAGGAGCTAGAAGAACAAGACGAACAAGAAGAAGAAACAGGGGAATAAGAGGATAAATCAGAAATAACAGATGAGTAAGCCGAAAAAGCAGAAATAACAAGAATAAGCCGAAAAAGCAGAAATTACAGAATAAGCTGAATATGAAGCAGAGGAAGCAGAAGAAGTAATTGAAAAAGCAAAAAACTGCAGAGGAAACCGAAGAAGATGAAGACGAAGGAGATATAGAAGTGAAAGAAGAACAAGAGAAACTGTAAGAACAAGCGGAAGAAACAGAAGAATCAGAGGAAAAAGCAAAAATAACAGAAGAATGAGCCGAAAAAGCAGCAATAACAGAAGAAAAAGCAGAAATAACAGAAGAATAAGCTGAAGAAGAAGCAGAAGAAGCAGTAATTGAAAAGCAGAAAATGCATTAGAAACAGAATAAGATGAAGAAGAAGAAGAAGGAGAAGGATATGTAGAACTACTAGAAGAAGTACAAGAACAAGAAGAACAAGAAGAAGAAACATGGGAATAAGAGGAAAAAGCAGAAATAACAAAAGAATAAGCGAAAAGCAGAAATAACAGGAGAATAAGCCGAAATAGCAGAAATAAGAGAAGAATAAGGTGAAGAAAAAGCTGAAGCAGAAGAAGTAATTGAAAAAGCAGAAAATGCATTAGAAACAGAAGAAGTTGAAAGAGAAGAAAAAAGGAGATGTAGAAATACGAGAGGAACAAGAACTAGGAGACCAAGAAGAACAAGCAGAAAAAACAGAAGAATAAGAGTAAAAAGCAGAAATAACCAAAGAAATAGCCGAAAAAGCAGAAATAACAGAAAATTAAGCTGCGGAGAAGCAGAAGAATCAGAATAAGAGCAAGAAATTGAAAAAAGAAACAATGCAGAAGAAACAGAAAGATGAAGAAGAAGAAGGAGATGTAGAATTACAAGAAGAACAAGAGGAGCTAGAAGAACAAGACGAACAAGAAGAAGAAACAGGGGAATAAGAGGATAAATCAGAAATAACAGATGAGTAAGCCGAAAAAGCAGAAATAACAGAATAAGCTGAATATGAAGCAGAGGAAGCAGAAGAATTAATTGAAAAAGCAAAAAAATGCAGAGGAAACCGAAGAAGATGAAGACGAAGGAGATATAGAAGTGAAAGAAGAACAAGAGAAACTGTAAGAACAAGAGGAAGAAACAGAAGAATCAGAGGAAAAAGCAAAAATAACCGAAGAATGAGCCGAAAAAGCAGCAATAACAGAAGAAAAAGCAGAAATAACAGAAGAATAAGCTGAAGAAGAAGCAGAAGAAGCAGTAATTGAAAAGCAGAAAATGCATTAGAAACAGAATAAGATGAAGAAGAAGAAGAATGAGAAGGATATGTAGAACTACAAGAAGAAGTAGAAGAACAAGAAGAACAAGAAGAAGAAACATGGGAATAAGAGGAAAAAGCAGAAATAACAAAAGAATAAGCGAAAAGCAGAAATAACAGGAGAATAAGCCGAAATAGCAGAAATAAGAGAAGAATAAGGTGAAGAAAAAGCTGAAGCAGAAGAAGAAGTAATTGAAAAAGCAGAAAATGCATTAGAAACAGAAGAAGTTGAAAAAGAAGAAAAAAGGAGATGTAGAAATACGAGAGGAACAAGAACTAGGAGAACAAGAAGAACAAGCAGAAGAAACAGAAGAATAAGAGTAAAAAGCAGAAATAACCAAAGAAATAGCCGAAAAAGCAGAAATAACAGAAAATTAAGCTGCGGAGAAGCAGAAGAATCAGAATAAGAGCAAGAAATTGAAACAACAAACAATGCAGAAGAAACAGAAAGATGAAGAAGAAGAAGGAGATGTAGAATTACAAGAAGAACAAGAGGAGCTAGAAGAACAAGACGAACAAGAAGAAGAAACAGGGGAATAAGAGGATAAATCAGAAATAACAGATGAGTAAGCCGAAAAAGCAGAAATAACAGAATAAGCTGAATATGAAGCAGAGGAAGCAGAAGAATTAATTGAAAAAGCAAAAAAATGTAGAGGAAACCGAAGAAGATGAAGACGAAGGAGATATAGAAGTGAAAGAAGAAAAAGAGAAACTGTAAGAACAAGAGGAAGAAACAGAAGAATCAGAGGAAAAAGCAAAAATAACAGAAGAATAAGCCGAAAAAGCAGCAATAACAGAAGAAAAAGCCGAAAAAGCAGAAATAACAGAAGAATGAGCTGAAGAAGAAGCAACAATTGAAAAGCAGAAAATGCATTAGAAACAGAATAAGATGAAGAAGAAGAAGAAGAAGAAGGATATGTAGAACTACAAGAAGAAGTAGAAGAACAAGAAGAACAAGAAGAAGAAACATGGGAATAAGAGGAAAAAGCAGAAATAACAAAAGAATAAGCGAAAAGCAGAAATAACAGGAGAATAAGCCGAAATAGCAGAAATAAGAGAAGAATAACGTGAAGAAAAAGCTGAAGCAGAAGAAGAAGTAATTGAAAAAGCAGAAAATGCATTAGAAACAGAAGAAGTTGAAAAAGAAGAAAAAAGGAGATGTAGAAATACGAGAGGAACAAGAACTAGGAGAACAAGAAGAACAAGCACAAGAAACAGAAGAATAAGAGTAAAAAGCAGAAATAACCAAAGAAATAGCCGAAAATGCAGAAATAACAGAAAATTAATCTGCGGAGAAGCAGAAGAATCAGAATAAGAGCAAGAAATTGAAACAACAAACAATGCAGAAGAAACAGAAAGATGAAGAACAAGAAGCAGATGTAGAATTACAAGAAGAATAAGAGGAGCTAGAAGAACAAGACGAACAAGAAGAAGAAACAGGGGAATAAGAGGATAAATCAGAAATAACAGATGAGTAAGCCGAAAAAGCAGAAATAACAAGAATAAGCCGAAAAAGCAGAAATAACAGAATAAGCTGAATATGATGCAGAGGAAGCAGAAGAAGTAATAGAAAAAGCAAAAATATGCAGAGGAAACCGAAGAAGATGAAGACGAAAGAGATATCGAAGTGAAAGAAGAACAAGAGAAACTGTAAGAACAAGAGGAAGAAACAGAAGAATCAGAGGAAAAAGCAAAAATAACAGAAGAATGAGCCGAAAAAGCAGCAATAACAGAAGAAAAAGCAGAAATAACAGAAGAATAAGCTGAAGAAGAAGCAGAAGAAGCAGTAATTGAAAAGCAGAAAATGCATTAGAAACAGAATAAGATGAAGAAGAAGAAGAAGGAGAAGGATATGTAGAACTACTAGAAGTAGAAGAACAAGAAGAACAAGAAGAAGAAACATGGGAATAAGAGGAAAAAGCAGAAATAACAAAAGAATAAGCGAAAAGCAGAAATAACAGGAGAATAAGCCGAAATAGGAGAAATAAGAGAAGAATAACGTGAAGAAAAAGCTTAAGCAGAAGAAGAAGTAATTGAAAAAGCAGAAAATGCATTAGAAACAGAAGAAGTTGAAAAAGAAGAATAAAGGAGATGTAGAAATACGAGAGGAACAAGAACTAGGAGAACAAGAAGAACAAGCAGAAGAAACAGAAGAATAAGAGTAAAAAGCAGAAATAACCAAAGAAATAGCCGAAAATGCAGAAATAACAGAAAATTAAGCTGCGGAGAAGCAGAAGAATCAGAATAAGAGCAAGAAATTGAAACAACAAACAATGCAGAAGAAACAGAAAGATGAAGAAGAAGAAGGAGATGTAGAATTACAAGAAGAACAAGAGGAGCTAGAAGAACAAGACGAACAAGAAGAAGAAACAGGGGAATAAGAGGATAAATCAGAAATAACAGATGAGTAAGCCGAAAAAGCAGAAAAACAAGAATAAGCCGAAAAAGCAGAAATAACAGAATAAGCTGAATATGATGCAGAGGAAGCAGAAGAAGTAATAGAAAAAGCAAAAATATGCAGAGGAAACCGAAGAAGATGAAGACGAAGGAGATATAGAAGTGAAAGAAGAACAAGAGAAACTGTAAGAACAAGAGGAAGAAACAGAAGAATCAGAGGAAAAAGCAAAAATAACAGAAGAATGAGCCGAAAAAGCAGCAATAACAGAAGAAAAAGCAGAAATAACAGAAGAATAAGCTGAAGAAGAAGCAGAAGAAGCAGTAATTGAAAAGCAGAAAATGCATTAGAAACAGAATAAGATGAAGAAGAAGAAGAAGGAGAAGGATATGTAGAACTACTAGAAGAAGTACAAGAACAAGAAGAACAAGAAGAAGAAACATGGGAATAAGAGGAAAAAGCAGAAATAACAAAAGAATAAGCGAAAAGCAGAAATAACAGGAGAATAAGCCGAAATAGCAGAAATAAGAGAAGAATAAGGTGAAGAAAAAGCTGAAGCAGAAGAAGTAATTGAAAAAGCAGAAAATGCATTAGAAACAGAAGAAGTTGAAAAAGAAGAAAAAAGGAGATGTAGAAATACGAGAGGAACAAGAACTAGGAGACCAAGAAGAACAAGCAGAAAAAACAGAAGAATAAGAGTAAAAAGCAGAAATAACCAAAGAAATAGCCGAAAAAGCAGAAATAACAGAAAATTAAGCTGCGGAGAAGCAGAAGAATCAGAATAAGAGCAAGAAATTGAAAAAAGAAACAATGCAGAAGAAACAGAAAGATGAAGAAGAAGAAGGAGATGTAGAATTACAAGAAGAACAAGAGGAGCTAGAAGAACAAGACGAACAAGAAGAAGAAACAGGGGAATAAGAGGATAAATCAGAAATAACAGATGAGTAAGCCGAAAAAGCAGAAATAACAGAATAAGCTGAATATGAAGCAGAGGAAGCAGAAGAATTAATTGAAAAAGCAAAAAAATGCAGAGGAAACCGAAGAAGATGAAGACGAAGGAGATATAGAAGTGAAAGAAGAACAAGAGAAACTGTAAGAACAAGAGGAAGAAACAGAAGAATCAGAGGAAAAAGCAAAAATAACCGAAGAATGAGCCGAAAAAGCAGCAATAACAGAAGAAAAAGCAGAAATAACAGAAGAATAAGCTGAAGAAGAAGCAGAAGAAGCAGTAATTGAAAAGCAGAAAATGCATTAGAAACAGAATAAGATGAAGAAGAAGAAGAATGAGAAGGATATGTAGAACTACAAGAAGAAGTAGAAGAACAAGAAGAACAAGAAGAAGAAACATGGGAATAAGAGGAAAAAGCAGAAATAACAAAAGAATAAGCGAAAAGCAGAAATAACAGGAGAATAAGCCGAAATAGCAGAAATAAGAGAAGAATAAGGTGAAGAAAAAGCTGAAGCAGAAGAAGAAGTAATTGAAAAAGCAGAAAATGCATTAGAAACAGAAGAAGTTGAAAAAGAAGAAAAAAGGAGATGTAGAAATACGAGAGGAACAAGAACTAGGAGAACAAGAAGAACAAGCAGAAGAAACAGAAGAATAAGAGTAAAAAGCAGAAATAACCAAAGAAATAGCCGAAAAAGCAGAAATAACAGAAAATTAAGCTGCGGAGAAGCAGAAGAATCAGAATAAGAGCAAGAAATTGAAACAACAAACAATGCAGAAGAAACAGAAAGATGAAGAAGAAGAAGGAGATGTAGAATTACAAGAAGAACAAGAGGAGCTAGAAGAACAAGACGAACAAGAAGAAGAAACAGGGGAATAAGAGGATAAATCAGAAATAACAGATGAGTAAGCCGAAAAAGCAGAAATAACAGAATAAGCTGAATATGAAGCAGAGGAAGCAGAAGAATTAATTGAAAAAGCAAAAAAATGTAGAGGAAACCGAAGAAGATGAAGATGAAGGAGATATAGAAGTGAAAGAAGAAAAAGAGAAACTGTAAGAACAAGAGGAAGAAACAGAAGAATCAGAGGAAAAAGCAAAAATAACAGAAGAATAAGCCGAAAAAGCAGCAATAACAGAAGAAAAAGCCGAAAAAGCAGAAATAACAGAAGAATGAGCTGAAGAAGAAGCAACAATTGAAAAGCAGAAAATGCATTAGAAACAGAATAAGATGAAGAAGAAGAAGAAGAAGAAGGATATGTAGAACTACAAGAAGAAGTAGAAGAACAAGAAGAACAAGAAGAAGAAACATGGGAATAAGAGGAAAAAGCAGAAATAACAAAAGAATAAGCGAAAAGCAGAAATAACAGGAGAATAAGCCGAAATAGCAGAAATAAGAGAAGAATAACGTGAAGAAAAAGCTGAAGCAGAAGAAGAAGTAATTGAAAAAGCAGAAAATGCATTAGAAACAGAAGAAGTTGAAAAAGAAGAAAAAAGGAGATGTAGAAATACGAGAGGAACAAGAACTAGGAGAACAAGAAGAACAAGCACAAGAAACAGAAGAATAAGAGTAAAAAGCAGAAATAACCAAAGAAATAGCCGAAAATGCAGAAATAACAGAAAATTAATCTGCGGAGAAGCAGAAGAATCAGAATAAGAGCAAGAAATTGAAACAACAAACAATGCAGAAGAAACAGAAAGATGAAGAACAAGAAGCAGATGTAGAATTACAAGAAGAATAAGAGGAGCTAGAAGAACAAGACGAACAAGAAGAAGAAACAGGGGAATAAGAGGATAAATCAGAAATAACAGATGAGTAAGCCGAAAAAGCAGAAATAACAAGAATAAGCCGAAAAAGCAGAAATAACAGAATAAGCTGAATATGATGCAGAGGAAGCAGAAGAAGTAATAGAAAAAGCAAAAACATGCAGAGGAAACCGAAGAAGATGAAGACGAAAGAGATATCGAAGTGAAAGAAGAACAAGAGAAACTGTAAGAACAAGAGGAAGAAACAGAAGAATCAGAGGAAAAAGCAAAAATAACAGAAGAATGAGCCGAAAAAGCAGCAATAACAGAAGAAAAAGCAGAAATAACAGAAGAATAAGCTGAAGAAGAAGCAGAAGAAGCAGTAATTGAAAAGCAGAAAATGCATTAGAAACAGAATAAGATGAAGAAGAAGAAGAAGGAGAAGGATATGTAGAACTACTAGAAGTAGAAGAACAAGAAGAACAAGAAGAAGAAACATGGGAATAAGAGGAAAAAGCAGAAATAACAAAAGAATAAGCGAAAAGCAGAAATAACAGGAGAATAAGCCGAAATAGCAGAAATAAGAGAAGAATAAGGTGAAGAAAAAGCTGAAGCAGAAGAAGCAGTAATTGAAAGAGCAGAAAATGCATTAGAAACAGAAGAAGTTGAAAAAGAAGAAAAAAGGAGATGTAGAAATACGAGAGGAACAAGAACTAGGAGACCAAGAAGAACAAGCAGAAGTAACAGAAGAATAAGAGTAAAAAGCAGAAATAACCAAAGAAATAGCCGAAAAAGCAGAAATAACAGAAAATTAAGCTGCGGAGAAGCAGAAGAATCAGAATAAGAGCAAGAAATTGAAAAAAGAAACAATGCAGAAGAAACAGAAAGATGAAGAAGAAGAAGGAGATGTAGAATTACAAGAAGAACAAGAGGAGCTAGAAGAACAAGACGAACAAGAAGAAGAAACAGGGGAATAAGAGGATAAATCAGAAATAACAGATGAGTAAGCCGAAAAAGCAGAAATAACAGAATAAGCTGAATATGAAGCAGAGGAAGCAGAAGAAGTAATTGAAAAAGCAAAAAAATGCAGAGAAACCGAAGAAGATGAAGACGAAGGAGATATAGAAGTGAAAGAAGAACAAGAGAAACTGTAAGAACAAGAGGAAGAAACAGAAGAATCAGAGGAAAAAGCAAAAATAACAGAAGAATAAGCCGAAAAAGCAGCAATAACAGAAGAAAAAGCCGAAAAAGCAGAAATAACAGAAGAATGAGCTGAAGAAGAAGCAACAATTGAAAAGCAGAAAATGCATTAGAAACAGAATAAGATGAAGAAGAAATAGAAGAAGAAGAAGAAGAAGGATATGTAGAACTACAAGAAGAAGTAGAAGAACAAGAAGAACAAGAAGAAGAAACATGGGAATAAGAGGAAAAAGCAGAAATGACAAAAGAATAAGCGAAAAGCAGAAATAACAGGAGAATAAGCCGAAATAGGAGAAATAAGAGAAGAATAACGTGAAGAAAAAGCTTAAGCAGAAGAACAAGTAATTGAAAAAGCAGAAAATGCATTAGAAACAGAAGAAGTTGAAAAAGAAGAAAAAAGGAGATGTAGAAATACGAGAGGAACAAGAACTAGGAGACCAAGAAGAACAAGCAGAAGAAACAGAAGAATAAGAGTAAAAAGCAGAAATAACCAAAGAAATAGCCGAAAATGCAGAAATAACAGAAAATTAAGCTGCGGAGAAGCAGAAGAATCAGAATAAGAGCAAGAAATTGAAACAACAAACAATGCAGAAGAAACAGAAAGATGAAGAACAAGAAGGAGATGTAGAATTACAAGAAGAATAAGAGGAGCTAGAAGAACAAGACGAACAAGAAGAAGAAACAGGGGAATAAGAGGATAAATCAGAAATAACAGATGAGTAAGCCGAAAAAGCAGAAATAACAAGAATAAGCCGAGAAAGCAGAAATAACAGAATAAGCTGAATATGATGCAGAGGAAGCAGAAGAAGTAATAGAAAAAGCAAAAATATGCAGAGGAAACCGAAGAAGATGAAGACGAAGGATATATAGAAGTGAAAGAAGAACAAGAGAAACTGTAAGAACAAGAGGAAGAAACAGAAGAATCAGAGGAAAAAGCAAAAATAACAGAAGAATGAGCCGAAAAAGCAGCAATAACAGAAGAAAAAGCAGAAATAACAGAAGAATAAGCTGAAGAAGAAGCAGAAGAAGCAGTAATTGAAAAGCAGAAAATGCATTAGAAACAGAATAAGATGAAGAAGAAGAAGAAGGAGAAGGATATGTAGAACTACTAGAAGAAGTAGAAGAACAAGAAGAACAAGAAGAAGAAACAGGGGAATAAGAGGATAAATCAGAAATAACAGATGAGTAAGCCGAAAAAGCAGAAATAACAAGAATAAGCCGAAAAAGCAGAAATAATAGAATAAGCTGAATATGAAGCAGAGGAAGCAGGAGAAGTAATTGAAAAAGCAAAAAAATGCGGAGGAAACCAAAGAAGATGAAGACGAAGGAGATATAGAAGTGAAAGAAGAACAAGAGAAACTGTAAGAACAAGAGGAGGAAACAGAAGAATCAGAGGAAAAAGCAAAAATAACAGAAGTATAAGCCGAAAAAGCAGCAATAACAGAAGAAAAAGCCGAAAAAGCAGAAATAACAGAAGAATGAGCTGAAGAAGAAGCAACAATTGAAAAGCAGAAAATGCATTAGAAACAGAATAAGATGAAGAAGAAGAAGAAGAAGAAGGATATGTAGAACTACAAGAAGAAGTAGAAGAACAAGAAGAACAAGAAGAAGAAACATGGGAATAAGAGGAAAAAGCAGAAATAACAAAAGAATAAGCGAAAAGCAGAAATAACAGGAGAATAAGCCGAAATAGCAGAAATAAGAGAAGAATAAGGTGAAGAAAAAGCTGAAGCAGAAGAAGTAAGTGAAAAAGCAGAAAATGCATTAGAAACAGAAGAAGTTGAAAAAGAAGAAAAAAGGAGATGTAGAAATACGAGAGGAACAAGAACTAGGAGAACAAGAAGAACAAGCAGAAGAAACAGAAGAATAAGAGTAAAAAGCAGAAATAACCAAAGAAATAGCCGAAAATGCAGAAATAACAGAAAATTAAGCTGCGGAGAAGCAGAAGAATCAGAATAAGAGCAAGAAATTGAAACAACAAACAATGCAGAAGAAACAGAAAGATGAAGAAGAAGAAGGAGATGTAGAATTACAAGAAGAACAAGAGGAGCTAGAAGAACAAGACGAACAAGAAGAAGAAACAGGGGAATAAGAGGATAAATCAGAAATAACAGATGAGTAAGCCGAAAAAGCAGAAATAACAAGAATAAGCCGAAAAAGCAGAAATTACAGAATAAGCTGAATATGAAGCAGAGGAAGCAGAAGAAGTAATTGAAAAAGCAAAAAAATGCAGAGGAAACCGAAGAAGATGAAGACGAAGGAGATATAGAAGTGAAAGAAGAACAAGAGAAACTGTAAGAACAAGAGGAAGAAACAGAAGAATCAGAGGAATAAGCAAAAATAACAGAAGAATGATCCGAAAAAGCAACAATAACAGAAGAAAAAGCAGAAATAACAGAAGAATAAGCTGAAGAAGAAGCAGAAGAAGCAGTAATTGAAAAGCAGAAAATGCATTAGTAACAGTATAAGATGAAGAAGAAGAAGAAGGAGAAGGATATGTAGAACTACTAGAAGAAGTAGAAGAACAAGAAGAACAAGAAGAAGAAACATGGGAATAAGAGGAAAAAGCAGAAATAACAAAAGAATAAGCGAAAAGCAGAAATAACAGGAGAATAACCCGAAATAGCAGAAATAAGAGAAGAATAAGGTGAAGAAAAAGCTGAAGCAGAAGAAGAAGTAATTGAAAAAGCAGAAAATGCATTAGAAACAGAAGAAGTTGAAAAAGAAGAAAAAAGGAGATGTAGAAATACGAGAGGAACAAGAACTAGGAGAACAAGAAGAACAAGCAGAAGAAACAGAAGAATAAGAGTAAAAAGCAGAAATAACCAAAGAAATAGCCGAAAAAGCAGAAATAACAGAAAATTAAGCTGCGGAGAAGCAGAAGAATCAGAATAAGAGCAAGAAATTGAAACAACAAACAATGCAGAAGAAACAGAAAGATGATGAAGAAGAAGGAGATGTTGAATTACAAGAAGAACAAGAGGAGCTAGAAGACAAGACGAACAAGAAGAAGAAACAGGGGAATAAGAGGATAAATCAGAAATAACAGATGAGTAAGCCGAAAAAGCAGAAATAACAGAATAAGCTGAATATGAAGCAGAGGAAGCAGGAGAAGTAATTGAAAAAGCAAAAAAATGCAGAGGAAACCGAAGAAGATGAAGACGAAGGAGATATAGAAGTGAAAGAAGAACAAGAGAAACTGTAAGAACAAGAGGAAGAAACAGAAGAATCAGAGGAAAAAGCAAAAATAACAGAAGAATAAGCCGAAAAAGGAGCAATAACAGAAGAAAAAGCCAAAAAGCAGAAATAACAGAAGAATGAGCTGAAGAAGAAGCAACAATTGAAAAGCAGAAAATGCATTAGAAACAGAATAAGATGAAGAAGAAGAAGAAGAAGAAGGATATGTAGAACTACAAGAAGAAGTAGAAGAACAAGAAGAACAAGAAGAAGAAACATGGGAATAAGAGGAAAAAGCAGAAATAACAAAAGAATAAGCGAAAAGCAGAAATAACAGGAGAATAAGCCGAAATAGCAGAAATAAGAGAAGAATAAGGTGAAGAAAAAGCTGAAGCAGAAGAAGTAAGTGAAAAAGCAGAAAATGCATTAGAAACAGAAGAAGTTGAAAAGAAGAAAAAAGGAGATGTAGAAATACGAGAGGAACAAGAACTAGGAGAACAAGAAGAACAAGCAGAAGAAACAGAAGAATAAGAGTAAAAAGCAGAAATAACCAAAGAAATAGCCGAAAAAGCAGAAATAACAGAAAATTAAGCTGCGGAGAAGCAGAAGAAACAGAATAAGAGCAAGAAATTGAAACAACAAACAATGCAGAAGAAACAGAAAGATGAAGAAGAAGAAGGAGATGTAGAATTACAAGAAGAACAAGAGGAGCTAGAAGAACAAGACGAACAAGAAGAAGAAACAGGGGAATAAGAGGATAAATCAGAAATAACAGATGAGTAAGCCGAAAAGCAGAAATAACAAGAATAAGCCGAAAAAGCAGAAATTACAGAATAAGCTGAATATGAAGCAGAGGAAGCAGAAGAAGTAATTGAAAAAGCAAAAAACTGCAGAGGAAACCGAAGAAGATGAAGACGAAGGAGATATAGAAGTGAAAGAAGAACAAGAGAAACTGTAAGAACAAGAGGAAGAAACAGAAGAATCAGAGGAAAAGCAAAAATAACAGAAGAATAAGCCGAAAAGCAGCAATAACAGAAGAAAAAGCCGAAAAAGCAGAAATAACAGAAGAAGGAGCTGAAAAAGAAGCAACAATTGAAAAGCAGAAAA